>NC_045547.1:79789277-79831777 GCF_009769535.1 Thamnophis elegans
GACGGTGAACAGAAACCATTGAGCGACACGATGGGATCCGAGGCCTTCAGAAGTTGTGGGTGCTCCAACACTGGAGGTTTCTACCCTATTCCTATTCCTATTCCTATTTTCCCTTTTCCTTTCCATTCCATGCTATGGTATGTTATGCTATGCTATTTCATTCCTTCTCTCTATTCTATTCTATTCTATCCATTCCATTCATTCATTCCAGCCTATCTTATTCCATTCCATTTCATTTCATTCCTTCTCTATTCTATTCCATTCCATTTTCTATTTCTGTTCTATTCTATTCCATTCCATTCATTCCATTCCTTCTCTATTCTATTCTATTCTATCTATTCCATTCTCTATTTCTATTCTATTCTATTCCATTCCTTCTCTATTCTATTCATTCCATTCCTTCTCTATTCTATTCTTTCTATTCTATTCCATTCCATTCCATTCTCTATTTCTATTCTATTTTATTCTATTCTATTCCATTCATTTCCTTCTCTGTTCTATTCTATTTATTCTATTCTATTCCATTCATTCCATTCCTTCTCTATTCCATTCTCTATTTCTATTCTATTCTAGTCCATTCCTTCTCTATTCTATTCTATCTATTTATTTATTCTTTCTATTCTATTCTATTCCATTCCATTCCATTCTCATTTCTATTCTTTCTATCCATTCATTCCATTCTCTATTTCTATTTCTATTTCTATTATTTCTATTTCTATTATTTCTATTTCTATTTTTTCTATTTCTATTTCTATTTCATCCCAGCCCATCCCATCCAGTGGTGCGCTGCCAATTTTTTTTACTAAGAAGTGTCCGGGCAGGTGGGCAGAGCCTTCCACTGCTGCTACTACTGGTTCACCGAATCTGATCCGAACCTCTCCTCTCCTATTCCTGATTCTAACCTGTCCTATTTTATTCTATTCTATTCTTCATTCTATTCCACACACTCACACCCGAAGCCCTTATAAACAGAAGACCATGGACATCCCCTCAACTCTGCTGAAGATGTTACCAAGCTGGTAGCGAAATGTTCATAAGCCAACCGCAAGCTTGGAGAAGGAATCTTCACCCTCATCCCCACTCGAGTTACAGATATTCATCCCCCCCACCATTGCGAAACAAAATGCACTCGTTTTAGAGTGGGTTTTTTTTAGAGCAAGGAGCAAGGGGTTGGACTAGAAGACCTCCAAGGTCCCTTCCAACTTCCAACTGTTAGAGCTGAAGGCTCCACCTTGGACAGATAACCTCATAGCCAAAGGAACCCGATGCCGGTAGTCCTTGACTTACGCCCACCATGGAGCCCAAATTTTATCTCGCGAAGCGGAACCTTTGCTAAGTGAGTTTTGCCCATTCTATGACTTCTCTTGCCACAGTTGTTAAGGGAATCGTTGCACTTCTTAAGTTAGTAACACGCAATGGTGGGATTCAAATAATTTAACGACTGGTTCTTTGCCCTAAACGCCAGCTGGCGGGGCTGTGGCCAGGGGTATAACAGGCAGCACTCGCTCCTGCACCCTTTTGGGAGCCAAACTGGGACACGTGGGGATTCCTGGAAGGGGCGGGGCCAGCCAGCAATTTAACAATTCGAACTGGCCCAAACCGACTGAATCCCACCATTGGTAACAGGGTAATCTGGATTCCCCGTCGACTTTGATTGCCAGAAGGTCGCAAAAGCAGATCACGTGGCCCCAGGACACTGCAATCCGTCACAATATGAGTCAGTTGGGTTCATATACGTTCAAAACTTACTTGGAAAACATAAATTTGGGGCTCATTGGTGGTCGTAACTCGAGAGCGACCTAAAAAGAGGAAAGCCCCTCTGCAGAGAGATGCACGCCAGTCGCCTTAAGTCATCTTAAAATAATACGTACTCATCAAAAAATCTCTGATCTGATGTATCAGATTTCTGAGGTCCTTGTTGCTCTGGTCTACTTGCTCCTTGGTGGCGTTGGTCTTCAGTAAAATGTTGCGGCGTTCTGCTTGGCCTCGTCGGCCCGTTGTTTGGCTTCCGAAACCTACGTGAGATAAGCAGGACTGTTTTACAACTGCTAGCAAATTCCATCTCTCGTTGAAAATCAATACCGACCGAGACCTTAACAGATTCTGAAGCTCTGAGAGCAAGATTTTTAAGAATTCTCTGACAATTCTCAAACAAATGATGTTGAAGCTCTAAAACAGGGGTGTCAAACTCAACTTCACTGAGGGCTGCTTCAGGGATGTGGTTGACCTCAGGGCCCGGCTGGGCGTGGCCGACTGGGTGGGCGTGCCAGTTTGATGGCACTCACTGGGTGTGGCTGACTAGGTGGGCGTGGCCAGCTTGATGGCACTCACTGGGCATGGCTGACTGGGTGGGGGGGTGTGGCTGACTGGGTGGGCATGACTAGCTTGATGGCACTCACTGGGCGTGGCTGACTGGGTGGGTGTGGCTGACTGGGTGGGCGTGGCCAGCTTGAAGCCACTCACTGGGTGTAGCTGACTGGGTGGGCATGGCCAACTGGGTGGGCATGGCCAGCTTGATGGCACTCATGGGCATGGCTGACTGGGTGGGTGTGGCTGTCTGGGTGGGCATGGCCAGCTTGACACCACTCCCCAAACTGCTAGCATTTCGTCTTCACATTGGGTAGGCCAGGCTGAAGTGACGCAGGATGGCCCTTACATTTTCCAGGACAACCCCGTGGGCCAGTTCCAACCACATCGCGGAGTGGATGCGGCTCGTAGGCCTTGGGTTGACACCCGTGCTCTAGAAAGAGTGCAGAGAAGAGCAACCAAGAGGATTAGGGGATTGGAGGCTAAAACATACGATGAACGGTTGGTTGCAGGAACTACTGAAGAGAAGGACCAGGGAGACATGATAACAGCCTTCCAGTATTTGAGGGGCTGCCACAGAGAGGAGGGGGGGGGTCAACCTATTTTCCAAAGCACCCGAAGGCCAGACAAGGAATAATGGATGGAAACTGAACGGAGAGAGATTCAATTTAGAAATAAGGAGAAATTTCCTGACAATGAGAACAATCCACAAATGGAAAAGAAGTTGTGGGAGCTTCATCGCTGGAAGCTTTCAAGAAGAGACTGGACTGCCATATGTGTCAGAAATGGTGTAGAGTCACCTGTTTGGGGAGGGGGGTTGGACTAGATGATCCCAAGGTCCCTTCCTACTCTGTTATTCTTATACCTTAAATAATTACCATTTGGACAGCTGTTCCACCTCCGCCAGAGCGCTCAAGATGTCTCGGTCAAAATCGATGGCTTTCTGCCAGGCGGTGTGAGCCACCGTCACCAGACCTTCGCACCCGGGTCCCCACATTTCTTCACCCCATCTTCAGTTTGGCAGCTCAACCCACCACAGGGGGAATCGGCACAGGAAGACCCAGGGGAGTCCCACACATCTGTAGTGGAAAGGAAGTAAAAATAAAAGGTTTAGCGCTTTCCAAACATTGAAAAGCCAACTGCTTAAAGCACTACAATATGCCTCTACTTACCGTATTTTTCAGTGTATAAGACACACCTTTTCCCTCAAAAAGAGGGTGAAAATCTCAGTGAGTCTTATACACTGAATACAGCATTTTTTTGCCTGCAGAAACCCCGCCCCTTCATCAAAATGACTGTGCATAGCCTTTACCAGGCTCCCAGAGTGCTCCTGAGGGCTGGGGAGGGCAGAAATGAGCAAAAAACAGGCCGGTTTTTGCTCGTTTTTGCCCCTCCAGCTCCCAGGAGCACTCTACAAGCCTCCTAAAGGCTATGCATGCCCTTTTTTTTGACAAAAACGGGCCCATTTTCACAAAAAACGGGCCGTTTTTGGGAGGTCTGCAGAGTGCAAAAACTTTTTTTAAAATTTGCCTCTTCAAAATCTTGGTATGTCTTATACTCCAGTGCATCTTATACTCCGAACAATACGGTAGAATAGTTCATTTCGCAACTGTTCGACACAGCACTGAAAAAATTGGTGACCATTTTTCACCTTAATGATGGTTGCAGCCCTTCCGTGGTCACGTGATCAAAATTTAAATGCTGGCAACTGGCATGTCTTGATGACGGTTGCCGCATCCTCCAGAGCCACGGGATCAAATTTGGCAACCTTCGGGCAAGCAAGTCAAAGGGGAAACCGGATTCGCTTTACAACCGTGTAAACAGCTTTACAGCTGCAACAGTTTCCTTAACAACAGCAGCAGCAGGAAAAATTGTTAAAACGGAACAAACTGTCTCCCTTAGCGACAGAACTGTCTCGCTTAACGAGCATCTCAGTTAGCAACAGAAACCTTGAGCTCAATTCTGGTCGTTAAATTGACCTGCATGGCCTTCATTGTGGTCGTAAGTCGAGCAACTAGTTGTATTTTACTCTCAGGGCATTCACATTATATCGGAAACAGGAGAAAATAAAGAGAAAGAGAAAACAGTCGTTCCATTCCAATTCCTGACTTTCAACCAAATTAAATGAGAGGGAGCACCGTGAAGCCGTGTGTCACAAATGTTCAGTTGAAACTAGACAAAACATTGTCTTAAGTGGGGCTGTGAAAATCACCCTCCTGTTTTTCTGTTCTTTTAGTACCGTGTTTCCCCAAAAATAAGACAGGGTCTTATTTTCTTTTCAACCTCAAAATATAACCTGGCCTTATTATCAGGGGGTGGGGGTGGTGTTATTATTTTCTGGGGTGGGCGAGAAGCGAGGCACACCTCTTACCTTTCTGGCTCCGTCGTGTTCCTCACCATTGTGTCCAGGGAAGCTGCTGGTAACCCCCCCCCCTTCTCGCGAGTTCAAACTTCTTGAACTCACGAGAAAGGTGTCTTTTTAAACAGCAGCTTCCCTGGACACAATGGCGAGGAACGCGACAGAGACGGAAAGGTAAGAGGCGCGCCTCGCGGCCCAACAGCTCCACCCCAATCCCAATGGTAACGGCTGTCTGGCTGCTTCCCTTCCCCGCCGTCCCTTTAAAAGGCGAGGGGTAGCAGGGTAGGGGACGGGGAGCGAGATGCACCAACCTAGCAGTATCCTGAAGGCGCTGAGCCATGGGAACTGGGGGAGGGGCGTTGTGCCCAGCTGGAGAGGGGGTTTGCCAGGCGGCTGTTCCGCTCCCCGATCATGCGCCTCCCAGCCTCACGATGCCCTGGCACAGTTCCGCTCCGTTCCTTGCTGTCTCGTCCAGGAAAGCCCCTTGTAAAAAAAACCTCGCCAGTTGAACTTTATAAGGGGGTTCCCTGGATGAAACGTCAAGGAACACAGCGGAGCTGTCAGCCTCCAGTAGAGGCGTTGTCCCCTCTCCAACTGGGCACAACACGCTCACCGACTAGCGGTATCCCGAAGACTCCAAGCAACACGAGCGCCTTTGCCCCCCCAGTTCCCACGGCTTGGCGCCTTCGGGATACCGCTAGGTTGGTGAGTGGCGCTCTGCCTGGCCGGAGGGGGGGGGCTTATTTTCAGAATGGGCGTATATTTTTGCCCCCCTGAAAAATGTGGCATGGTCTTAGTTTCAGGACATGTCATATTTTCGGGGAAACACGGTTGGAAGTTACTAGTGCCTCAATATCCCCTCTTTTTTAAATACGAAAAATTCTCTCTCTCTCTCTCTCTTCCCCCCCTCTCTCTCTCCAAATTAGAGGATTCAGTCAGATGGTTTTTAGAGAGGATTACCATCTTCTCCTTCAATTAAAGCAAGATGGAACTTTCAGGGCAGAAATTATGAATCTTCTGCAAGTATTTAAGAGGCAAAAATCTACAGTAAGGTTTTAATCTATCCAACACCTACGGTGTACATTTTCCCCTTTGCTGGCCCATAGCCTCTTCATTTCTATTTTCTGGGCTTTTAATCCATCCTTTTTTTTTTTCAAAATTGCATTTACCTCACCATTTTTTGCATTGACGCTCACTTTTTTATTGCTCACTTTCTGCTGCTTCTCATTTTTGCTTTCTTTGAAACTTGGGTGGTTGGAAGCTCGATCTATTTTCCCCTCCCGGAGATGTACAGTGATAAAGACTACAAAAATGCAGATATAAATAAATAATCCTGGGTGGGCCCTTCTACTAATTTTTTTGTAGTTTCTGCCACGAGGTGGGTGGTCATTGGGGGGTAAGGTCTTCCCTGCTGAAATGCTGCATCTCTGGAATGTATTTTGGCACCGGAGGAGATAATCCTCGTCTGATCAGGTTTCTTGGTATAATGCTAAGGATTTGATCAACGCTCGCTGGTTCAGTTCTGCTTTTCAGTAATATTGTTTTAAATTTCTTAAAATAATTCTTGCTGTTAAAATGAGCAGAGGATCCAAAAACTCTCAGATCAATCCAGGTAGCCTTCGACTTACCACAATTGAGGCCAAGATTTATGTGGCTAAGTGAGACATCCCTTAAAGCAGGGGTGGGGGTTGAAAACTTTTAGCAACTGGTTCTCTGCCCAGTTGCTGGGTGGGCGTGGCCATGGAAAGTGTGGCCTTCTCGCATGCGCACACCGGGAACAGGCTCCAGCTGTTCCTCTGCCTCATGATGTCTGACTCCGAAGGCAGCTGATAACTGTCAGACGGCCCTGTCCCCCTCTCTGCCTCCGACACAGAGCCCTCATCGGAGCCTTCCCCAGACTCCAGGACTGGCCCATGTTCCTCCTCTACCTCCTCACTGTCCGAATCTGCCGCCAGCTCCGTACACTGGGAACAGGCTCCAGCTGTTTGTCTGCCTCACTGACGTCTGACTCCGAAGGCAGCTGATAACTGTCAGACGGCCCTGGCCCCCTCTCTGCCTCCGACACAGAGCCCTCCTCAGAGCCTTCCCCGGACTCCAGGACTGGCCCATCTTCCTCCTCTACCTCCTCACTGTCCGAATCTGCCGCCAGCTCCGTACACTGGGAACAGGCTCCAGCTGTTCCTCTGCCTCACTGACGTCTGACTCCGAAGGCAGCTGATAACTGTCAGACGGCCCTGTCCCCCTCTCTGCCTCCGACACAGAGCCCTCATTGGAGCCTTCCCAGACTCCAGGACTGGCCCATGTTCCTCCTCTACCTCCTCACTGTCCGAATCTGCCGCCAGCTCCGTACACTGGGAACAGGCTCCAGCTGTTCCTCTGCCTCACTGACGTCTGACTTCGAAGGCAGCTGATAACTGTCAGACGGCCCTGGCCCCCTCTCTGCCTCCGACACAGAGCCCTCATCGGAGCCTTCCCAGACTCCAGGACTGGCCCATGTTCCTCCTCTACCTCCTCACTGTCCGAATCTGCCGCCAGCTCCGTACATGGGAACAGGCTCCAGCTGTTCCTCTGCCTCACTGACGTCTGACTCCGAAGGCAGCTGATAACTGTCAGACGGCCCTGTCCCCTCTCTGCCTCCGACACAGAGCCCTCATAGGAGCCTTCCCCAGACTCCAGGACTGGCACATCTTCCTCCTCTACCTCCTCACTGTCCGAATCTGCCACCAGCTCCGTACACTGGGAACAGGCTCCAGCTGTTCCTCTGCCTCACTGATGTCTGACTTCGAAGGCAGCTGATAACTGTCAGACGGCCCTGGCCCCCTCTCTGCCTCCGACACAGAGCCCTCATCGGAGCCTTCCCCAGACTCCAGGACTGGCCCATGTTCCTCCTCTACCTCCTCACTGTCCGAATCTGCCGCCAGCTCCGTACACTGGGAACAGGCTCCAGCTGTTCCTCTGCCTCACTGACGTCTGACTTCGAAGGCAGCTGATAACTGTCAGACGGCCCTGGCCCCTCTCTGCCTCCGACACAGAGCCCTCATCAGAGCCTTCCCCAGACTCCAGGACTGGCCATCTTCCTCCCCAACCGCTTCACTATCCGACTCTACAGCCAACTACTGGCCGCCGGCGGGCCACAACACCTTCGCAAACTCTTCGCCTTCATCCAAGCTCAGCTACGGCCTTCGCGAGGTGCCTACCTTCTCCGACACTTCCGCCAAATCCAGGTTGCAGCTTGCCCGCCAGTTCGTCCAAGAGACGGGACTGCTCTTCCTGTGTAGCCTGGAAGGTGGCCGCCGTCGTTGATCAGACTCTCCACTTCCAGGCGCATTTCGGCGGACTGTTCAATGAGGCTGCCGGGAAGCAAAACTGATGCGTTGGCTCTTTTTTCCGCATCCAGCGACATCTGGAAATATTTGGTGATGCTATCCAAGGCACCTATCAGAAGGGAAACTGGTTGAGCATCCATGTCTGATCTGGCCTTACGACATTAATACAGGTAAACCTCGACTTATGACCCCAAGGGAGCCCCAAATTTCTGTCGCTAAGCGAGACAGTTATTAGAGTGAGTTTTGCCCCATGTTACGATGTTTCCGTTCTGACCTGGGTATCACCAAATCACAAAGCGGACTCCTTGTCCTGACAAAACACCTTTTTATCACGCTGATGTGAATTCCTCTCATTCACATCCAGCAAAGTCCCAGCAAATCGTCTTTCAAGGCTGAATTTACAACCACAGACCTTATCAGGCTTGGAGAGCTGCCAGGCCGATATCTTCCAAACGTAATGCTGTACAAGAAAATACTTGGCAAGGAGTCTCTGAGGGTCATGAACAAATTTCACACTAATTAAGCGAACGATTGTCTCCTGCAAACTCCATTCCCCATTTGCTTCTCTTTATTCCTTATGGGAGGGGCCATTCACCATCAACCCATGCCTTTACCCGAGTGGGCTCTTGTTCCTTAGCTGTTCCCTTCTCCTGGCACCTCTGCGCATGCACATATCGGGAACAGGCTCCAGCTGTTCTTCTGCCCCACTGATCTCCAACTCAGAAGGCAGTGATAACTGTCGGATAGCCCTGCCCCCTCACTGCCTCCGACATAGAGGCCTCATCAGAGCCTTCCCCAGACTCCAAGACTGGCCCATGTGTCAGGCCTGCAATTATATTCCTTTTAGAATTTTGACCTGCCACACTTTCTCTAATTCATTATGCTGTTTCATTAGTATAGTTGATGGGAGGAGGGAATAGAAAGGAGTAGGATTGTGGAATGTGTTGTTGTCATTCTTTCCTAGAAGACCAAGGTCATCTTTTGTCTTTGCACCTTTGCACCTGACCGGAAGCAGCTGGATGTAGATGCCAGCGTGGAAGAAGATTGGACCATGTGATGGATTGTGAGTGTGGGGACAAGATCATGAACTTTTAACTGGGTGGGATTCTGATGTAATTTCCAGAATTGGGATTACACAGATGTGCTAAGATGTCTGATTTATTAAATTGGAACTTTAAGGATCGTTTTGCCTTGGACTCTGATTTAATTCTACATGATACTTGGAATGCTGACACCATGTTCCTCCCCAACCTCCTCACTCTCAGAGTCTGCCACCAGCTCCGCCGGATGCTGGCGGGCCACAACAATTTCTTGCCCCATGTTGTGAAGTGAATCACTATAGTTTTAAGCAAGTAACGCAGTTATTAAGGGAATCAATGGCTTTGTCATCCACGTGGCTTGTCAGAAGGTCGCAAAACAGGATCGTGCGACCCTGAGACACGGCAACCATCATAAATGCAGATAGTTCTCAACTTATGACCACAACGGAGACCAAAATATATGTCGCTTGGTGAGACATTTGTGAAGTGAGTCTTGCCCCATTTTACGACCTTTCTTGCCATCACTGTCACGTGAGTCACTGCAGTGGATCACTGAGTAATCCGGTTGTTAAGTGAGTCTGGCTTCCCCACGGACTTTGAAGGTCACAAAGCGGGATCAGGTTACTCCGAGATACCGCCACCGTCATAAACAGGAATCGGTTGTCAAACATCCGAATTTTGAACACGTGGGGATGTCACAACAGCCGTAAGTGTGAAACATGGTCGTAAGTAACTTTTTTCAGTGCCGTTGTAACTTCGAACCGGTCACTAAGCGAAGGAATTACTTAACGTTTGCAATAGCTGTCTTATGAAATTAAATGCAGGAGCAATGAAGCATGGCCAATGAAGCCCACTTAAGCTTGCCCCACCGAAATCCACATGATTTTTTTTATTATTTAAAATATTTTCCCCGCAGATCCTCCCTAAAACCTTTCATCTGGGTCGATTCTGTTCAACGTTCATGAAATGTATTTGTTTGAGGTTCCCTCCCACAGTTTCCTTCCTTATGAAAAGCCAGATGTTTACCCCCCTCTCCCCCCGCCAAACTTCCTTGAGCTCTAACTGTACTAACCTCGGACGTCCGAGATTTTTATGAACTCCAGCTGTTCCCCAAGTTCTTTCACAGCGTTGTGTAAGCTCTTGGCGTCTGCCTCCAACGCCGTCAGCTCAGCCTCCACGGCGCTGCTTTCGTTTGCCACCGTAGAGATCTTTTCCTCCACTTCAATGATCTTTTGGGCCACATCTGCTTTCAGCTTCTGCGGAACCAAGAAAACGTCCATTATTGCCAGAGCAAAAGCGGAGTTAGCGCAGATGGCTAAATGCGTGACCCGACAAAAGATGCGAACGTCATAAGCGCGCCAAAAACACCGCGGCGCTATAACCGCGATGTCAAAAGTGCACCGACAACAGCGCGCCGACAGAAGCACGATTTAATTTAAGGTAAGTTTACGGTTAGGTTTAGGGTTAGGTTTAGGGTTACGTTACAGCGCGCTTCTGTCGCGCGCTTTTGGGCTAATTCGTCGCTCATTCATCACGCGGTTTTTGTCTCCGCGCTTTAGACACCGCAGTTTAGTCAGGCAGCTTTTGTTGTGCGCGCATTTGTGGTGGAACCAGCTAAATGGACTCCCTTTGATCCAAGCAGAGGTGGTATTTCTACCGGTTCGTACTGGTTCGCCCGAAGCGGTTGGGGAAAGTGCGGGTGGCCCCGCCCACCTGCACAGCTCTGCGGCGTCCCATTTAGACACCTTTTTTTCTGCCAATAGCTCATGCGCGGAATGCCGTGTGCGCGCATGGGCTGATGCGTGTAAGAGAAGTGAGCGCACGCATGTGCATGCTCACAATTTGCAACCGGTAGAAAAGGTAAGTGAACACCACCCTGGATCCAAGGTGGGGGGGAATGCACAATTACAATTGTTGTCCTTGACTCACAACAGTCCATTTCGTGACTGTTTCGAAGTTACAACGGTGACGAAAAAATGTGACATATGACCATTTTTCACTGTAGATGGGTTTATTTCAGGGTTGGTTTTTTTTGTTAACACAAAGTGGGGGGGGGGGAAGCTTGGGAAAACAGCACACTTCTAGGGATTAACCATCTGCATTCCAAACAGCTTCTGTATGTACTTGAAGATTATTGCCAATACGTATGTTACATTGGCTTGTGGGCCCGTCCCTAATTTGTTCATGCCCCGTATAAAAACTGTCTGTGTTAAGAACCTTTTTCGCAGGCTGCAAACAAGCCTATTTTGTGAAGGGAAAGTTGCACAATAGAGTCTTTTAAAGTCGCCAGAAAGTCTGAAAAAGACGCAATCCAGAAATATTAGAGAAATGGCTGGGTAGCAAATTTACTTCCAAGTAAATTTTGGCCATGATTTGACCAATCTTGCCATTTTGCTCTTCTAGTTGAAAAGGGGAACAAGAACGAAAACAAGAAACAGAATAGAACAGAATAAAGAAGAGAGAGAATAGTGAGTAGAGTAGAGTAGAATAAAGAAGAGAAGAATAGTGAATAGAGTAGAGTAGAGCAGAGTAGAAGAGATGAATAGAGTAGAGTAGAATTAGAAAGAAGAGTGAAAGAGTAGAGTAGAATTAGAAGAGAAGAGTGAATAGAGAGTAGAATTAGAAGAGAGAATGAAAAGATAGAGTAGAAGAAAGAAGATGAGTAGAGTAGAATTAAAGAGTGAATAGAGTAGAGTAGAATTAGAAGAAGAGAAGAGTGAATAGAGTAGAGTAGAAATAGAAGAGAGAGTGAATAGAGTAAAGTAGAATTAGAAGAGAAAATGAAAAGAGTAAGTAGAATTAGAAGAGAAGAAGAGTGAATAGAGAGCAGAGTAGAAGAAGAAATGAATAGAGTAGAGTAGAATTAGAAGAGAAGAGTGAATAGTAGATAGAGCGAGAGTAGAAGAGAAGTGGATAGAGTAAGTAGAACAGAGTAGAAGAGAAGAATGAATAGAGTAGAGTAGAAGAAGAGAAGAGAAGAGTGTGAATAGAGTAGAGTAGGCAGAGTAAAGAGAGAGTGAATAGAGTAGAGTAGAATTAGAAGAGAAGAGAAGCGTGAATAGAGTAGAGTAGAGTAGAAGAGAAGAGTGAATAGAGTAGAGTAGAGCAAGTAGAAGGAAAGAATAGAGTAGA
Source organism: Thamnophis elegans (assembly GCF_009769535.1). Classification (NCBI taxonomy): domain Eukaryota; kingdom Metazoa; phylum Chordata; class Lepidosauria; order Squamata; family Natricidae; genus Thamnophis; species Thamnophis elegans. The sequence continues at coordinate 79,801,442 of NC_045547.1, forward strand.
GTAGAATTAGAAGAGAAGAGAGAGTGAATAGAGTAGATAAGCATAGAGAGAAGGGGATAGAGAGGAGAACAGAGTAGAAGAGAAGAATGAATAGAGTAAGTAGAATTAGAAGAGAAGAGAAGAGTGAATAGAGTAGAGTAGAGCAGAGTAGAAGAGAGAAGTGAATAGATAGAGTAGAATTAGAAGAGAAGAGAAGCGTGAATAGAGTAGAGTAGAGTAGAAGAGAAGAGTGAATAGAGTAGAGTAGAATTAGAAGAGAAGAGAAGAGTGAATAGATAGAGTAGAACAGAGTAGAAGAGAAGATGATATAGAGTAGAATTAGAAGAGAGAGAATGAGTTAGAGTAGAATTAGAAGAAAGAGAAGTGAATAGGGTAGAGTAAATTAGAAGAGAAAATGATAGTAGAATTAGAGATAAGAGTGAATAGAGTAGAGTAGAATTAGAAGAGAAGAATGAAAGAGTAGAGTAGAATTAGAGAGAAGAGTTGAATAGAGTATAGAGCCGAGTAGAAGAAAGTGAGAATAGGTAGAGTAAGTAGAATTAGAAGAAAGAGTGAATAGAGTAGAATAGAATATGAATAGAAGAGGTAGAGGATACGACAGTGAATAGAGTAGAATAACACAGAACAGAACAAACAAAACAAAACAGACAAACAAACAGAACAAGTAGTAGAACAGATAGAACAGGATGGAACAGACAGAACCAGAACCAGAACAGAACCCAAAATAAAAAATAGAATAAATATAATGAAAATAGGAATAGAATAGGAACGGAACGGGAACCTGACCCAGACCTAGAATGGAATGGAAAAAAAGAAAGGAACAAAACAGATACTTTATTTGGCCAATGTGATTGTCCATAAGATTATAACAGAATCCGTAAGAACGTCTCTTTCCTATCTCTCAGGGACCCTTATCATTTCCATTCAAATTCGCGATAAACATTCTCTGGCGCCCCGTTTCCACCCTTTCTTCCTCTTTCTCACCAGTTCTCCTTAAAAAACCATTCAACAACCACAACAGACTCCCTTCTCCGTGGCCGAACTAAGAGAGGCAACGGGCTCCGGATGCCGCGGCCCTACTTACTCTGCTCTTCGAAGAGGTCCCAATGTCCTTGAGGGGCTCGGTCGCGGGATTTTGAGCAATGATGCTTTTGATCTCGTTCAGTCTCCTCCTCCACCGAGCTGAGGGTCTCTCGGTAGGGGCCGCTCCCCCACCCCCGTGATCTCATGGACTTTTGCCTCTTCCAGGAATCTCTGGGTCCTATGGTCAACTCGGTGACGATGACGTCCCAGAGAGCAAACACTGATGGCAAGGGCACAGTCTGGAAGATTCCCGAGTAGCCTCGGGCATTTATCACAACGTGGACCTTCGACGCTTCCCCAGATGCACTGGCCGTTGACGTTACATTGGAGAGTCTGGATGCCTCGGGAATCGCACTCGCAAGCTGAATGAAAGAGGAATAAAATTTGAGCGCTAGAACCCGGATGTGGAACCACTATTATCACCCCAAAATTACACAAGAACATATTCCTTAACTGGAATATCTTAGAACCATGGATGTAGGAATGAGCACCACAGAATAGTTAACAGAGTTTACTTTAATGAATACTAGATTTTATATTTCACCTGGACATTCATACTTCTTCCTTTTTGCCCCACCTCCTCCTCCTCCTCCTCTTCTTCTTCCTCCTCCTCTCCTCCTTCTCCATTCACTCTCCTTCACCTCCTTGCCTTCTCTTCATCCTTCTCCTTACACTTCCTCTCTTCTTCTCCTTCCTCCCTCTTCCTCCTCTCTCCTCCTTCTCTTCCCTCTTCTCTTCTCTCCTCCCTCCTCTCCTCCTCCTCTTCTCCTTCTCCTCCTGTCTCCTTCTCCTCCTCTTCCTCCCTCCTGTCCCTCCTCCTCTTCTCATCTTCCTCTCCTTCTTTCTCTTCTTCTCCTCTTCTTCTTCCCTTCTTCGCGTTCTCTTCCGCATTCTTCGTCTCCTCTTCCTCTTCTTCACCTCCTCCTTCTCTCCGCCTCCTTTCTTACTCTCCTCCTTCTCCTTCTCCTTTTCTTCTCTCCTTCTCCTCTTCCACTCCTCTCTTCTTCTCATCTCTTCTTCCTCCATTCCCTCTCCCCGCGCTCCTCCGCTTCTTTTGGTTCTCCTTCCTCCGCGCTCTTCCGCTCCTCTTCCCGTTCCTGCCTCCTCTTCTCCTTCCCTTAGAAGGACCTTGGAGGTCTTCTAGTCCACCCCCTGCTTAGGTAGGAAACCCTATAACCATTTCAGACAAATGGCTATCCAATCTCTTCTTAAAAGCTTGGGGACTTTACAACTTCTGGAGGCAAGTTGTTCCACGGTTAATTGTCTTCACTGTCAGGGACTTTCTCCTATTTCTAGGTTGCTTCTCCGCTTGATTGGTTTCCACCCTGTTTCTTGTCCGACCCTCAGTGCCTTGAGAATGACTGGACTCCGCTCTTTGTGGCACCCCTGAGAATTGGAAGGCGCTATCATCTCCCCTGGTCCTCTTTTCATTAAACGAACCGACCCAGTTCCTGCAACGTTCCTCCTATGGTTTTAGCCTCCAGTCCCCTAATCATCTTTGTTGCTCTTCTCTGCACTCTTTCTGGAGTCTCCACATCTTTTCTACATCGTGGCCACCAAAACTAATCCGTGTTCCAAGTGGGCCTTACCAAGGCATTATAAAATGGTATTAACACTTCACCTGATCTTGATTCATCCCGTATCCCACATCTAGGTCACCTGGATATTCCTTCCAAACACTACAGCCAGTCCTCAACTTACAATCATTATTTAGTGACAGTTCACTTAACAAATGTTTTGTGGAGAGCAGTAGACACAGAAACTACAAGGAATGGACTCAGAGCATCAAGTCACATCTATTCACACTGACATACTAGTGGCCAAAATTGTGGAAACCTTTTGGGGGAAAGTGTACTTTTGAGGTTTGATGGCTAATAACACACTTTATTTTTTAGTAGTACCAAAGCTATATATCAATGGAAAGATAATTTAATCAAGAATGCAATGCAACAAGGTTTATTCAATTATCTGCATTCTATGAAAAGTTAGCCAAATAGCTAGCAACAAAACCCACTTAATAGAAGCAATCATTCAATCTTGGTTTCACATTGTAACAGCTGCAGAATTAAAAGACTTGGTTCACTCCCTGGAAGTCATTGTAAAGCCGTAATTCATACTAAAGGTTACCCAACTGTTCTGAACCCCTCTTCCGTCCAGTAACGAATACCGAGACAAGCTTAACTGGAATTCCCAGCACTTTATTAGCAGGAAACATAAATCTCGGTGGCTGAAAGCCCAAGCATAACAAACAGATAAGAACCTTGGCAGCAACTTAAACTTTGACAGAGACAGATAACAGCTTCTCTAGCATTAAGAATGAAGTTGAATCCTGCAAACCCAGACTCCAGAGTCTCTCCTTACATACAATCTGAGAGGAGCCTAATTACAACCACCTGGGTCCAATTATCTTTGTAACTGCATAGCTGTTCTCTCCGTCAATCTGCCTGGTGTTGCCGGGCATCCAGGACCACCTCCCTTGTCTCCTCGTCACTACTCCAAGGCCTGACATCAAGAGCACACTCCCTTCGGCTCTCACTGCTGCTCCATGCCTCAGGCGCCGCCTGGTGGCCAACCAGCCTCTCTGCGCCCTGCTTGGCGTCGGAACCCTGTCCAGGGTCCTCCACCTCTTCCAGAGCTGACTCATAGGGCCCCTCACTGGCGGAGTCTGTTTGCAGCTCCAACGGCTCCTGCTGGGCCACAACACCCAACTAAGTATTAACTGACATGGTGATAATTTTTGTACATCTCGTTTTTTTCTACGTGTTTCACTTTTCTTCTTTATGACTGCTCTTCTAATAGCAAATCCTTCATAAAAGTTCTTGCATTACATTCTTGATTAAATGACCTTTCCACTGATATATAATTTTATGGTACAACTCAAAAAAAAAAGTGGTGTAATTAGCCATCAAAAATACTGTACTTTTCCCAAAAGGTTTCCACAATTTTGGCCACTACTGTAAATTTACCATTCTGCAAATTCAGATATCTATTCCTGGAGATTTTGCAGATGAGACTGGACCACCATTTTTCTGCAATGGTAGCTGGTCTTCTACTGGATCCATCAAGATTTCTTTTCCTTATGCAAGCTTTAATCTAAGACTCAGTTGTGAGTGCAGCTTATGATCCACTCAGATCAATGGCAAATTTTCCATCCATAGAAATGGTTCTAGATCCCGCCCAGAATGGACAAACAATTCAACATTATACTACACATATTCACTGCAGCTAGGATTGCTTTCGCACAAAACTGGTGGTGGGGGGAATCAATACACCTGCAGACGAAATAATAATTAGAAAAGTATTCGAATTTGCAGAGATGGACAAAAGACTATAGAGCTAAAAGAAGAGAAGAATCTGATTCTATAAATATGGAATAGAATTGATAAGTGGCTAGAAAACAGAAGCCGAAACAGAAAATAGAAAAGATAATATAATGGTGATAATGAAGAATTAATATTATTATAAGTGTTAGTACTACTGTTATATATTATTGGACAAGGTAAAAATCAATAGGAAGGCAATACAGAATGGAGAACTATAAAGGCTACATGAAAGCCGATACATAAGGCTGTATAATTTACTTTATTGTCATGTATGTTTTGCTTTTCGTTTTTTTCTTGCTGTGTTTTTCTTTCTGTTTTTAAAGATTAAAATAAAAACTATTTTTTTAAAAAAAGAAAATGATCCCATTCATCAGAGTGAATTGCAAAAGAGAATCTGCAACGGACAGGAATATTTTGTTTAGTCTACCGCAAACAGCCAGATTGGATTAAAACGAAGCTGGAAATTGCGACCACTTAAAAAACTTGTTGTTAAATAGACCCAAACAGATGTGACTCTCCTCCCCACCCCTGTGAGAAATACCAGCTGTTCTGCGACAAACTCCGAATGAGATCATAAGCATATATGGCAACATTCAGATTTTCTTTGACATCCGGCAAATTAAAGCTATTAGAAATTCAGTGCCTTGTCCAATGCTTCCCGATATAAACTTATCACTTTCCCAGTTTTATCATCTAGTTTCGCATCCACAATTGCGTTTATAAAGTCTCCCACTACAAAAATATTTTCATACTCCAACTCTGCTATGTTTCTTATGTAATTTACTGTAAAAGTCCTCTTGTTTACTCTTTGGTGCATAGATTGCTAGCAGGAGTACCTGTTTATGAGTCATTGTTACTTCCACCATCAAAATCCTCCCTCCCTCCACCCACAAATATTTGCTTAGCATTGACTGTTAATTTAACATAGAGCGCTACTCCTCTCTTCTTATGCTCTTTCTTCAAATCTCAACCAAAAATGCTCTGTCTTACAAAGTGGCAAAAAAAAATATCAGAACACAAAATACAAGCTCTTGTAGATGACCCTCACTCTGTCAAGGACCTTGGAGTATTCATCTCTAATGATTTAAGTGCCAGAACCCACATTGCCAAAAAGGCATTAAGAGTTGTTAACCTAATCTTGCGTAGCTTCTTCTATGGTAATATTGTACTGCTAGCCAGAGAATACAAAACCTTTGCTAGACCAATCCTCGAATACAGCTCATCTGCCTGGAATCCACACTGCATATCGGAGCTAACACAATTGAGTAGTCCAGAGGTATTTCATGAGAAGAGTTCTCCACTCCTTTGCTCACAACAGAATCCCTTATGCCACCAGACTTGAAATTTTGGGCTTAAAACTTAAACTACACCATCTTCAGCCTGACCTAAGCGTAGTACATAAAATTATCTTCTACAATGTCCTACCTGTCATGACTACTTCAGCTTCAACCACAACCACACATGATCACACAATAGATACAAACTCAAGGTAAACTGCTCCAAACTTGATTGCAGAAAATACGACTTCAGCAAGAGTTGTCGATGCCTGGAATGCTCTACCTGACTCTGTGGTTTCTTCCCGAACCCCCAAAACTTTAACCTTAGACTGTCTACTCACCCCATTCCTAAGAGGTCTGTAATTGGGGGGGTGCATAAGCACCAATGTGCCTACCGCCCTCCTAATCTTCCCTTTTATTCGTATCCATTTCACGTATTCATAATCATGTCAATACTTATATCTGTTATATAATAGAGGCGAATTGATGAAATAAATAAAATGAAATAAATAAAATGAAATAAATAAAATGAAATAAAATAAATGAAATAAAATAAAACAGAAGCCCTTCTGGATTTTTGTTTTCGAGTTTCTGGTTTGCAAGCCCTGGATCCTTCTCCAAATAGTCAAAAGTTCCCATCAGAAAACGTGACAGGACCAAGGGAGGAGGAAGGGGACGGAGGGGAAAAAAACCCCACCATTTATTTAAACGGATTGGCATTCTTTAGCCCTGTTGGTAAAAAGGCCATTTAAAGGAGCAAATTGCCTCAAACAAAACTCGGTTCTCTTGTGGAGAATTTGATCAATTGTGTGTATGTGTGTGGGGGGTGGGTGGTGGTGGTGGGGGAAATGTAGTTGTCCAACCCTTCAACTTTACTGTTGGGTGCAATTTTAACAAAGTGGCCTTTTTGTTCTCCGAAATAAAAGCCCGACACATAAGTCCTTTATTTTCTTCAAAGTCCCTCCAGCATCCACACTGCGAATGGTTGGCGATGGAATTTATCTCCCCTCTGGCAATTCATTTTGCTTTGAACATAGGTCTGGGGGGTGGGAGTGGACACTGGGGTAGGTGGGGAGGTCCCACTTAACCCTTAAATGTTTAGTTTTGGAGAAATGACTCACTAATCGATCGAATTCCCAAGCTGGGTCAAACAAATGTCATCAGTTGAAGACCTTCTGAAGATCCCCAAGTGCCTTCTAGCCGTTTTATTTATTCGTTTATTTGTATCCCGCCTTTATTATTTTGATAAGTAACTCAATGGCGCAAGATTTATCCAACAGACCTTCCTTCCTTCTCCTATTTTCCCCACAACAACTAAGGTGGGGGGACTAGAACTCACAATCTCCTGGTGATTGGCCAAAAGTAATCCAGCTGGCTTTCCTGGCTAAGACTGGACTAGAACTCCCAGTGTCTTGGTGATTGGCTCAAAGTCACCCAGCTGGCTTTCATGGCTAAGGTGGGACTAGAACTTTCGGTCTCCTGGTGATTGGCCCAAAGTTACCCAGCTGGCTTTCATGGCTAAGGCGGGACTAGAACTCCCCATCTCCTCATGATTGGTCCAACATCACCCAGCCGGCTTTCATGGCTAAGGCAGGACTAGAATTCCCCATCTCCTCATGATTGGTCCAACATCACCCAGCCGGCTTTCATGGCTAAGGCAGGACTAGAACTCCCCATCTCCTCATGATTGGTCCAACATCACCCAGCCGGCTTTCATGGCTAAGGCAGGACTAGAACACCCCCATTTCCTGGTGATTGGCCCAATGTCACCCAGCCTATTTCGTGGCTAAGACGGGACTAGAATTCCCAGTGTCCTGGTGATTGGCCAGCCAGCTTTCATGCCTAAGGCGGGACTAGAGCACTTGGTCTCCTGGTGATTGGCCCAAAGTTACCCAGTTAACTTTCATGGTTAAAGTGGGACTAGAATTCACAATCTCCTGGTGATTGACTCCAAATTATCCAGCAAGCTTTTTGACTAAGGCGAGTAAAACGTATCATCTGATCTCCTGGTGACTGACCCAAAGTCACACTGCCATCTTTCAGGGCTACGGCAGGACTAGAATTCCCCACCATCTGGTTTCTAGCTTGGGCCTTAACCACTGAACCAAAATGGTTCTTTTTAGCATATTTCATATTTAGCAAGTTACTGGTTGTGGGAGATCCCCCCAATCCTACCCTTCCAACTCTGTGATTCTGTATTCTGTGTAAATTACTCTGTGGGCTTCTTGATCCAAAAATTGGGGGCATCTAGATCGGTTTTATGATTGGCCAGGCCCACCAATGACAGCCATTTGAAGGACAGACAACCAGCTTTCGGGGGGGGGGGGAACTGACCAGATCTGTATTCTTTACATTCCAAGCATACTTAACCTTCTACCAATATTAGAACAGAACAAAACACGCAGGGAGAATGTAAACTTGTCTTAGCTGTGAATGAATAAACATCCCTATGGACCAGAAATCAACGCTCAGATACTTCATCATGATATCATCCTATATAAAAACAAGAGTTTGGCAAGTCCGGGCATAATAGATTGAAGGAGGGTTCAGGGAAAACTGGATCATGGTCAAAGAAGACAGCAGAGGAGGGCGGAGAATTCAGAAGTACTTCCCACAAAGAAGGATTGAGGAAACTAGAACATTTGACCTTGAGAAGACCCCAAAAAAGGGGATACGATAACATTCCTCAAATACCAAGAGGACATCTGGCGGAACGAGGTCGATGCACTGTAAATTGCCATTCCAGGATGCAGGAATGAAAGGTTGAGGTTATAGGAAGGGAGATACTGGCTGAAGGGAGGAGAAAGTCACATCAGGTTTCTTGGCTTTGAAACTAATATCCAGAGATACAGTAGCTCTTCCCTCATTGAATAGGCTCAAGTAAAGGCTGGGCAGACATATGCCAGAGACGGCTTCAAAATAGATATCTCCATAGAACAGAGTTCTTGGATTTAATGACCTAATATTTGGTTCCTTCCAACTCTATAATTCTATATTTGAATCCATATAGAGATGGATCTCTGACCTGATAGAGATAGATAGATAGGTAGATAGGTAGTAGGTATATAGATACAGATAGATAGATAGATAGATAGATAGATAGATAGATAGATAGATTAGATGATGATGATGATGGATGGATGGACAAAGACAGACAGACAGATAGATGGACAAAAATAGATAGATGGATGGATAGATAAATGGATGGATGGATAAATGGATGGATAAATGGATGGATGGATAGATGGATAGACAGACAGATAGATAGATGGACAGATAGTTGGACAAAGATAGATAGATGGACAGATGGATGGACAAAGATAGATAGATAGATATAGTATAGATAGTAGATGATAGATAGATAGATAGATAGATAGATAGTAGATAGATAGATGGATGGATGGATAAATGGATGGATGGATAAATGGATGGATAGATGGATAGACAGACAGATACACAGACAGACAGATAGATGGACAAAGATAGATAGATAGATAGATAGATAGATAGATAGATAGGGTAGGTAGATAGACGAACAGATAGATGGACATAGATAGATTGATGGATGATAGACAGACAGTATAGATAGCTAGACAGATGGAAAACAGCTGGACAAAGATAGATAGATAGATAGATAGATAGATAATATAGATGATAGATAGATAGATAGATATAGATAGATAGATAGATAGATAGATAGATAGATAGATAGATAATGATAGATATAGTTTGGATGGATGGAGAGGGAGACAGAGAGAGACAGGAGATCTTCCTACTACTATCTTTCCTACTACCCTCTCCTATAGGTAGCTTATAATTTATTGCTTGTTTGTTTCTTATGATTTATGATTGTATCTTTTGATTTCTGAATCTATGACTTATCACTTTGTTGTTTGCATGTACACTGAGAGTATCTCATCTTTCTCATCTTCTCATCTTTCCTATTACCTTCTCCTATTGGTATCTTATACGTAACTGATCACTTGTTGATTGTATCTTATTTTTATGGTCTACATGACATCACTTTGTGATTGTGTGTACACCGAAAGCTTCTGCACCAGAGACAAATCCCTTGTGTGTCCAATCACACTTGTCAAAAAGATTCAATTCTATAGATAGATTATAATATCTCTCTCTCTCTCTCTCTCTCTCTCCCTCCCTCCCTCCCTCCATCACACACAGACACACACACCACACAATGCAATAAGAGTGAGTGGAAAGAAAGAGCTGTGTGTAATTGGCGCAGATGTTGGAAGCCAAAGAAGACAAACTGAATGAATGAATGAATGAATGAATGAATGGAAGGAAGGAATGATAGATAAATGACTGTTTATGTGGTCATAAAGACAAAAGTTGATATTTGCTGTCTTATCTCACCCAGGTTTGAAAGAAAGATATGGCACTTCCTTCCAAAAATAGAAGATAACACTAGGACCATCAATGCCTAAACAAACACAAGGTTTAGCTATGGCTTCTCACCGGAGGGGAAATCCAATCTGCTATCTCACACACACCCCATGACCCAGGAGAACATGTTTATTTAAGAACAGGCCAATTTATATAAACTCCAAAACAGGAAACAGTCAAGTACAGGTAAGTAAGGTGAGGTCTCAATTTCCATTCCCATTTTTAAAACATTTCTTTTTTTTTTAAAAAAATGAAAGCTGGAAATGGGGCTGTTTTGCCTTTTAGAGGCTACTCATTTCCTTAATTCGTTAAAAAAAAATTCCACTGAACTACTGACATTTTGCGTCCATTATAATTAAATTATAATTAAATGGTCACCTAACATCAAAAACGTCATCAAAAAAGCACAACAAGGAATGTTCTTCCTACACCAAGTCAGGAGGCTCAAACTGCCCAAGGAGCTGTTGATTCAGTTCTACAGAGGAATTATTGAGTCTGTCCTCTGCACCTCCATCACTGTCTGGTTTGGCTCTGCAACCCAACAAGGCAGACACGGATTTCAACGGAGAATTAAAACTGCAGAAAAAAACAATGGCTGCCAACCTGCCTTTCATCGAGGACCTGAACGCTGCACGAGTCAAAAAGCGGGCTGTGAAAATATCTACTGACACTTCGCATCCTGTACGTCAATTGTTTCAACTCCTACCCTCAAAATGACGCTATAGGGAATTGTACACCAAGGCAACTAGACACAAGTACAAGGACAGTTTCCCTCTGAATGCCATCACTCTGCTTAATAACTAATTCCCACAACAGTCAAATTATTTACTAAGACTTTATTACTACTCTTCCTTCCCAGACCTATTTCTTCCCACTTATGACTATAACCATGTTGCTTGTATCTTTACAATTTATATTGTTTTTTTTCCTAGTACGATTTGATTGCTTATTAGTAACCTATTACTAAGTGTTGTATCATGATTTTTTATCTTATGATTCTTTATGAATGTATTTTCTTTTTCTTTTTGTACATTGAGAGCACATGTACCAAAAACAAATTCTTTGTGTGTCCACCCACGCTTGGAATAGAATTCTATTCTATTCTATTCTATTCCTTTTCTATTCTATTCCATTCCTTCTCTATTCTATTCTTATTCCATTCTATTCCATTCCATTCCATTCTATTCCATCTCTATTCTATTCCATTTCATTCCTTTTTTCTATTCCATTCTATTCTATTCCATTCCATTCCTTCTCTATTCCATTCTATTCTATTTTATTCCTTCTCCTATTCTATTCTATTCTATTCCATTCCTTCTCTATTATCCATTCCATTCTATTCTATTCCATCTCTATTCTATTCCTATTCCATTTCATTCCTTTTTTCTATTCTATTCTATTCTGTTCTATTCTATTCTACTCTATCTATTCTATTCTACTCTACTATATTCTATTCTACTCTATCTCTATCTCTACTCTACTCCATTCTATTCTACTCTACTCCATTCTACTCTACTCAACTCAAACAAATTCTACTGAAATGCTGACAAGATTACACTTTCCATACAACTCTGCAAAATCTTATTTTAGTTTTTTATGTAAGTGTGTTATTCATAAACTACTGTTTAAATCCAACAATGTTAAATTTAGCTACAATAAAACAGAACACCAGATAAGCGGAGATCTTTTTAAAGTCCTTTGCAGAAATCATAACTGCAACATAAGAGGCTAGCCTTGGTTAGCAAGTCCAGGATTAATATATTGCAACATTAAGATACTTAAGGATGGTCCTCTTATCTATTCCAGTCTTGCATCTAAGTTCTTGCATCCAAATAAAATGAAACCAACGTGAATAGTACTTTGTTCGTTCCGCAAACGTCATCGCAAAAGAAACCATCCTTAACTATCTCGGATTGTCCTGAGGATACCAGAATCCTACCAATGCTGGTTACAGGTTGCCCTCGGCTCATTTAATGACTGGTCGAAGTTTTGCCACCTTCTCACAAACAAAGCCAATGGGGAAACTAAATTCACTTAACAACCATGCCACTAATTTAATTTAATTTAATTTATTAGATTTATAGGCTGCCCAATCCCGGATGACTCCAGGCGGCTAACTCAACTGCTGCAGTGATTCACACTTAAAGTGCGGTTAAGACAGGGCGTAAGATGGGCAAAAAACTCACTGAACAGCTTGTCTCTCTTAGCGGCAGAAAGGTTGGGCTCAACTGTGGTCGTAAGTCGAGGACTACCTGCAACGGGATATTTGAACATATCCCTGGAAAAAGAAGGAAGGGTGAGCCAGGAATAATAACATACTCACCTTGGCAGCCGATGGTAGGGTCACCCCAGAAATATTCCTGGCATTCCGTACAGGTGCGCCCCCGAATCCTGGCATACATTGGCATTGCCCAGTGAACTATTAAAAGGGGAAGGGGAGAGAAACAAGTTTAGACCACCACAGGTCCAGTACTAAAGCCAGGCTGGCCATAATATGCATCCATAACTAGGAACTTCAACATTTTTTAAAAATATAGTCAATTCACCCAATTCTCCTCTTAACTGCATTCTTTCTAAATCACGGCAGATGCTATGAGAGAAGTACGTAGAAAAATCCGCTAGCTTTCACGCCTAAGGCGGGAGTAAAACTCACTGTCTCCTGGTGATTGGTCTAAAGCAGGGATTGGCAATCTGAGGCTCTGGAGCCGCATGTGGCTCTTTCAATCCCTCTGCTGCGGCTCCGTCCACAGTCGGCGGCACAATTTTGAGAAGAGCTTCCAGTTTGGGGGGGGGGGAAGCACGGCGCGCCAGGAGGAGACACTATGGGAAGGGGCGAGTTTTCCAGTCGGCTCCACAATTGATAGGGCTTTCGGTTAGGACAGAGAGAGGAAAAAGGGCGCTGGGCTAGGAGGAGACTCTATGGTGGGGGAACCGGACTCCGGTCAGCTCCAGAATTGAATGGGGGGAGGGTACTGGTTAGGACCTTGTGGCTCCCGGTGTTTTCTTTTCTGTGGGAAATGGGTCCAAATGGCTTTTTGGGTGTTTAAGGTTGCCAACCCCTGGTTTAAAGACACCTGACAGGCTTTCATGCCTAAGGCAGAACTAGAACTCACTGTCTCCTGGTGATTCATCCAGCCGGCTTTCATGCCTAAGGCAGGACTACAATTCACTGTCTCCTGGTGATTGGCCCAAAGTTACCCAGCCAGCTTTCTTGTCCAAGACAGGACTATAACTCACTATCTCCTGGTTACTGGGCCAAAGTTACCCAGCCAGCTTTCTTGCCTAAGACAGGACTAGAACTCATTGTCACCTGGTGTTTGGCCCAAAGTCACCCAGCTGGCTTTCTTGCTGAAGGCAGGACTAGAATTCTCAGTCTCCTGGTTTCTAGTCCAATCCCTTAACCACATCCCCAAAAGGCCTCTCTTCTGCAGGGAAGAATTCCTCCATCATTTCCTGGAGCACGTGTTTTACATCTTAGATATCTGAAAGAGCCAGAGCTAGCATCCCTCTGCCATCCTTAGAGAGGCAGGTGATGCAGTGGGTAGAGTGCAGTACTGCAGGCCACTTCAGCTGACTGCTACTGCAGTTCAGCGGTTCAAATCTCACCGGCTCAAGGTTGACTCAGCCTTCCATCCTTCCGGTGGGTGAAATGAGGACCCTGATTGTTGGGGGCAATATGCTGACTCTGTAAACCGCTTAGAGAGGACTGAAAGCCCTATGAAGCGGTATATAAGTCTATTGCTATTGCTATCCTTAACTCCGATAAAGCTTCCTCACCTCGTGCAAAGACGGGCCGAAGGAATGTTCCGGATTACAGGCGCAGGTTTCGCATCCGGTCCCACTGCTCAGATTCCATGTGTTTGGGGCGCAATGATCACAATTCCTGTCCAGCCACATTGGGGAGACACTGACACTGGCCTGTTTCTTCTTCTCGCAATCGCAGTCCTTCGGAGCTGTTGCAATGGTGAGGCACGGTTCCCAGGTAATTGCAGACACATTCTGGAAGGAAGGAATGGCCAAAAGCTTACGGCAGGGGAGTCAAAACTCAATTTCATTGAGGGCTGCATCAGGGTTGTGTTTGACATTGGGTGGGGGGGAACGTTGTTTGTGTGTGTGCCAGGGTGTGTGTAGCCAGCTCGACGTCACTTGTGTCAGGGGCTCCTGTGGTGACCCGAGCACTCCTGCCAGTGAGAACGAGTTCCCGAGCTCCGTTTTCGGCTGCAACCGCCTCCTGCAACTGTCTGCCAGTGAAAATGGAGCTCAGGAGAGCCGCTCTCCTGAGCACCATTTTCGCTGGCAGAGGCAACGCGGGCCGGTCCATCACTATTTCCAGCCTGCCTCGCGGGCTAGATGTAAGCACCCCCCGCGGGCCTTGAGTTTGGCATCCCTGCTATAGACAATAATGGATAGATCTTGCAATTCAAAAAGGGGAATCTTTTGCAAATATCTAAGGCAGGGGCGTCAAACTCGATTTCACTGAGGGCTGCATCAGGGTTGTTATTGACCTTGCGGGCGAGGGTGTGTGTGGCCAGGTGGGCATGGCCAGTTTAACGACACTCATGTAAGGGGGCGCCTGTGATGGCCCGATCACTCTGCCAGCAAAAACAGAGCTCGGGAGGGTGCAACTCAGTGGTGGTTCCGGGAGGTACAGCCCAGTACGGCCATACCGGTAGTAGCCAGGATCAGCAGCTACATACTGGTACAGTGGCTTGTTTGGTCCAACCCGCCTGCCTGCGTTCCATGGCTGTTTATAACGCGACCGGCCATTGCGCACGCATGTACAGCGTGCGGCACCTGCATGGCCACCGCCGAGCAGCTGGGTGTCGTAGGGCGGCGGTGTACACATGCATGCGCAGTGTGTGTGCCCGACTAGGACACCTGGCCCCATGCACAGTGTACCAGTTGCAATGGGATCTGGAACCCACCACTGTGCGACGGCTCCTGCAAACCCTATGCCAGTGAAGACGGAGCGCGGAGGACCACCGTCACAGCCACCTGAGCTCCGTTTTCTCTGGTGGAGGCACCACGGGCCAATCCTTCGCTATTTCCAGGGCTGATCCGCAGGCCAGCCGAATCCAGCCTGCGGGCCTTGAGTTTGACACCCCTGAGCTAAGGCCAAAGGGTACCCACAAAAATCAAAGGTAGAGGTCCCTTGTCCACTCACTTCTACAATCCTGTTGAAGGGCCCATCCGTAGTAGCCAGGTTTACACTCTTGGCAGTGTTCGCCTTGAGTGTGAAACAAACAACCGGAGACACAACCCGGTCCTTTTGTCACAAGCCTCCGGATCAGAGGAGTCGATGTTGTGTTGCACTGGCAGGGATGGCATCTCCCACCACCTACTATCGGGGGTTTCCAAAGAAGCCAGAGGCACATTCATCACATCTGCTTCCTGTTCAACCAGCAAAGGGAAATCTTCAGCAAATTATCATTTGTTTATATCCCACCTTCGTTATTTCTATCCAAGGGCGACAAACACACACAAAATACCTTCTTCCTCCTACGTTCCACACAACAACAACAACACTCCTGTGAGGTGGGTTGGTCTGAGGGAGAGTGACTCTCCAAAAGCGCCCAGCTGGCTTTCATTGCGAAGGTGGGACTAGAACTCCCAGCTCTTGGTGATTGGACCAAAGACACCCAACTGGCCTTTATGGGCTAAGGCAAGACTAGAACTCCCAGTCTCCTGCTTTAACCAGAATCACCTAACTGGCTTTTAATGGCTAAGGCGGGACTAGAACTCCCAGTCTCCTGGTGGTTGGCCCAGAGTCCACCCAACCAATTTTTATGTCTAAGGTGGAATTAGAACTCCCAGTCTCCTGGTGGTTGGCTCAAAGTCATCCAATTGGCTTTCATGCCTAAGCCAGGGCTAGAACTCCCAGTATCCTGGTGATTGTCCTAAAGTCACCTGGCTGATTTTTCATGGTTAAAGTGGGACTAGAACTCCCAGTGCCCTGATGATTGGATGAAAGTCACACAACTGGCTTTCATGGCTAAGGTGGAACTAGAAGTCCCAGTGTCCTGGTGATTGGCCCAAAGTCACCCAGCTGGCTTCATGGCTAAGGCAGAACTAGAACTCCCAGTCTCACAGTTTCTAACCTGGTGCCTTAACCACTAGATCGAACTGGCTTAAATTCAGCTAGAAACCAAAGTATGAGAGAAATAATCCACTGTGTGTCTGTTAAGAACAGACTCATCTTTAACTCTTTGTAAAGCACCAACACTCCTCGACTTACAACCATTCATTTAGTGACTGTTCAAGAGTTACAACGCCCCTGAAAAAAATGGACTTATAACTGTTTTTTTCACATTTACCTTTGCAGCTTCCCCATGCTCACGTGATCAAAACTTGGTCGCTTGACACTGACTCACATTTACGACGGTTGCAGTGTCCCGGGGGTCATTTGATTCCTTTTTGTGACCTTCTCACAAGCAAAGACAAGGGAGGTGCCCGATCCACTTAACAACCGTGTTACTAACTTAACAACTGCAATAATTTGCTTATCATCCTGGCTTATCAATCCTGGCAAAATTTAACAGCTGTCTTGCGGGGATCAATTGCGGCCGTAAATCGAGGACTACCTGTAGCTAGATTATTTCACAAACCCATTACCTTTATATGAGTGCAGTGGGCCTAGAGGTGGAGCTCTCACCTCACGCTCAGGAGGCTGTGAGTTCGATCCTAGCTAGAGGCCCATATTTCTCTCTCTGGGCCCAATGAGAATATATCTGCTGAATAGAACTCCGCACTGGTGACAGGAAGAGCATCTGGCCAGGAAACAATCAGCTCCATTCAAGTTGCTCTGACTCCAACTCGCAAGGGATTACAGGGTAATTAATGACAATATATATATATATATATTACCTTTATATCCTCTCTCACAAACGCACACAACTTGTAATGTAATCCGGTCTTGATAACATCCATTGGCAAACTGGCGCCCACTTTCTGGTCCATCTGGGCAAGGACATGGACGGCAGTGATCACCTGATCCCAAGATTGGATCTCCATAAAAACCAGCGAGGCACCTAAATTTTATAATGCAAGGTTTCTCAGAAGGCATATGATACAGTAAATTGGTCAATGGAATATAAGCTTATTCACCACTTTAGTATTTTTCTCTACGTGGTCCTTGAGTTACAACAGTTCATTTAGCAACAGCTCAAAGCGCTGAGCAAAATGCCGTTTTTCACAGTTACGACCTTTGAAGCATCCTTGTGGTCACGTGATCAAAATTCGACTGGCTCATACTTATGACCGTTGCGGCGTCTCAAGATCACGTGATCCCATTTTGCAGCCTTCCAACGAGCAAAATCAATGGGGAAGCCAGAATCACTTAACTAGGGATTCGAACCGCCGAACTGCCGACCTTCTGATCGACAAGCTGAGAGTCTTAGCCACTGAGCCACCAAACCTGGTGGTTCCAGTGTCCCAATAAAAGGTGGAACTGGGGGGTGTTCCCAAGGATGCTTTAAAAAAAAAACTTTAATCCCCTCCGAATAAGATATCAGGGGAATTCTGGGAGTTGGAACTCCACAAGTCTTAAAAGTTTGCCATGGTTTGACACGCCCAGGGCCGGATTTAGATGAAAGAGGCCCTAGGCTATTCCACTTATGAGGCCCTTTCACCTCCCATTTTTAAGTTTGTAAATTACATGAGAGACAATAAAATACATCATTACTGTGATATATATCAATATATATCAATATATATAGCTGGCCTCCCGACGGAGGGCGGCTCTGCTCTGCGGCAAAGGCAGCGAGGCCAGCCGCCTCCCCTGCTGCGCTCAGCTGCCTGGCTCGGCCCCCTCGCCCTCACCTGCCTGGCCGCTGGTGGGCTCCGCGTCGATGGGGGGGGCTACTGGGAGCAGCCGCGCCTCTCGCCCGACCGCCGGTGCCGGGAACGTGGGCGGGCTCCCTAACTGCCGCGGCGCTGGAACGATCTTAACCAATACATTTTTATGTTTGTTTATTAGTCATATGCGTAGAATTTCTCCTTATTTTCGGTTCAGTGTTTTAGTGTTCACTGTTTTTAGAATATTTTAATTTTGCTAACAATTTGAATGTAGGCCCCTCTTGATCTTGAGGCCCTAGGCTGAAGCCTAGTTAGCCTATAGGAAAATCCGGCACTGGACATGCCTGATGTTAAAACTTGCATGCATGCCCCTTTCGAAAACCCAAATTTTGTTGGCGGCCCAAGGAAGACATACCTCTCACAATTGGGTCCCGAGGTGTGGTCACGGCAACGCAAGCACTGCCCGCTGTACGGATCGCACTCGTCCGCGTGCCCATTGCACTGGCACGCCTGGCAGCTCGGGAACCCCCAATATCCAGGCAAACATTGGTCACACTGACGGCCATAAATCCCATGGAAACAGTGACACTGCCCGGTCTCTGGATGGCAGAAGGCATTTACCGACGCTTGTGCGTGACACTCGCAGGCTAAAAAACAACAACGATATACAGATATCTGGATGAAACGGAGAGTCAACGCCGCTCAAAATCAATGCACTTGTGGATTTTTAAAATCTCCAGCTACCGTATTTTTAGGAGTATAAGACGCTCCGAAGTATAAGACGCTCCGAAGTATAAGATGCTCCGAAGTATAAGACGCACCTAGCTTTGGGGGAGGAAATTAATTAATTAATTAATGCCATAGTAATTGCTGCTACAGCGTGGAGTTTGGAAGATATCGGCCTGGCAGCTCTCCAAGCCTGATCAAGACCTGTCATTGTGAAATCTCTTGAAAGACTGTCGGCCGGGACTTTGCTGGAGAGGAATTCACTTTAAACCAAATATAACGGGTTTTATTGAGACGAGGAATCGGCTTCATGCTTTTGGGGAGCCTAGGTCAGAACACCTTGGTGCTCTCTGAGCTTGGTGGTTTTTCTCATAGACGTTTCATTATCCAACTAGGTAACATGATCAGTGCTCCAAGGGAGGGAGGTTTGCATGTGGAGTAAAAGGAGCAGTGTGGGGGAGGAGGAGAAATAATGTGGGGTCCTTGGTGCTCTCTGAGCTTGGTGGTTTTCTTGCAGGCGTTTCATTACCCAACTAGGCAACATCATCAGTGCTAGAAGGGAGGAGGAGGAGGAGGAGGAGGAGGAGGAAATAATGTGGTGTCCTGTGGTGGTTTTCTTGCAGACATTCATTACCCAACTAGGTAACATCATCAGTGCTAGAAGGGAGGAAGAGGAGGAGGAGGAGAAAATAATGTGGGGTCCTTGGTGCCCTCTGAGCTTGGTGGTTTTCTTGCAGACGTTTCATTACCCAACTAGGTAACACCATCAGTGCTAGAAGGGAGGAGGAGGAGGAAGAGGAGGAGGAGGAAGAGAAAGAGGAGGAGAAGGTGGAGGAGGAGGAGGAGGAGGAGGAGGAGGAAGAGGAGGAAATAATGTGGTGCCCTTGGCGCTCTCTGAGCTTGGTGGTTTTCTTGCAGACATTTCATTACCCAACTACGTAACACCATCAATGCTAGGTTAGCAATGAAACATCTGCAAGAAAACCACAATTTGTAGGACCCTACAAATTATCTTTTTTTTAAAGCTAGTGCATGAGGATGTTTACAGATATGGTAGAAGAGAGGATATATATATATATGTGTGTGTCTGTGTGTGTGTGTGTGTGTGTGTGTGTGTGTGTGTGTGTGTAGCTTAATGGCTAAGACGTTTGCCTAATATGCAATACAGCCCAGGTTCCAATCCCAGTAAGGGTATGGCTAGCTGATGAGAGCTAAATAGCTTGAAATAGATCTATACTAGTCTCCTTTTATTTATTTATCAGCACAAATAAAACACACACACACACACACACAAACACACACACACATATGTCTTACAAAGTAACATTTCAGGCTCTTTGGAAGGAAGACAGAACTTACGTCTGCATCCAGTGGGGCCAAAGCCAAAAGTGCCGGGGCCACATTTATCGCATCTTCGGCCGACCACGTTTGGGCGGCATTGACAATGCCCTCCGTTGGGATCACATACGGAACTGAGTGAACCTTGGGGGTCACACTGGCAAGCTGGGAAAAAAAAAAAGAGAGAAAAAGATATTTGGAACAAGTCCTTCATTCTTTCTCCCCTTCCCTCCTTCATTCCATTTGTACATTCTCCAACTCATGTTCTATTCCAGGCTGGGAAACCAAGTTCTAAACCAGGGGTCTCCAAACTTCAGATCTCAGATTAACAGAGTTGGAAGGGACCTTGTAGGTCATCTAGTCCAACCCCCCCAGCTCCTGCCCAAGCAGGAGACCCTACACCATTTCTGACAGATGGCAGTCCAGTCTCTTCTTGAAAGCCTCCAGTGACGAAGCTCCCACAACTTCCGAAGGCAATTTCTGTTCCATGGGTTGATTGTTCTCACTGTCAGGAAATTCCTCCTTATTTTCAGGTTGAATCTCTCCTTGGTCAGTTTCCATCCATTATTCCTTGTTTGGCCTTCAGGTGCTTTGGAAAATAGCTCAACCTCCTCCTCTGTGGCAGCCCCTCAGATATTGGAAGACTGCTGTCATGTCTCCCCTGGTCCTTCTCTTCTCTTCCCTAGACTAGCCATGCCCGGTTCCTGCAATCGTTCATCGTATGTTTTTAGCCTTCAGTCCCCTAATCATCAAACTTGGTAACTTGAAGACTTGTGGGCTTCAACTCCCAGGATTCCACAGCCAGCATGGGGGAATTCTGGGAGCTGAAGTCCACAAAGCTTTAATGTGGCCATGTTTGGAGACCTCTCTTCTCAACTGACTTACCCAATGCGGTTTCATGCAACAGGGCTGAAATGCTGAAAATTATGTTCCTGCAAACATCAGTCATGGGGGTTTTGACTACACTTCGGCTGTTCTCCAGGCAGCGATATCTCTGGAAGGTTTCCCAGGCGCTGTTCGTTGTCACATCATCACCTCTGCCTCCAACTGTGAAGAGGTCCAGGGACTTGCAATATGGCATGAGAACCAGCTGCGAAATGACGTTAAACCAAGCCGTGTTACTATATTTTAAGACGGACAATCCAAAAGTTGTTATCTACCAAAGATACAGTCCAGAGAGGTCACAAGAAACTATTGTGGACCGCCAGTGGAGCCGGTGGCAGGCTCCGACAGTGAGGAGGTTGGGGAGGAACATGGGCCCTTCCTGGAGTCTGGGGAGGGCTTTGAGAAGGGCTCTGTGTCGGAGGCAGAGAGGGCCGTCCGACAGTTACCAGCTGCCTTCGGAGTCGGAGATCAGTGGGGCAGAAGAACATCTGGAGCCTGTTCCCGATGTGCACATGCACAGAGCTGCCAGGAGAAGGGAAGAGCTAAGGAACAAGGGCTGATTCAGAAGTAAAGCCACAGGTGGACGGTGAATGGCCCCTCCCATAGGGAATAAAGAGGAGCAAAAGGGGAGTGGAGTTTGCAGGAGACAATTAGTTCGTTTAATTAGCTTGAAAATTTGTTTGTGAGATCTCAGAGACTCCTCGCCAAGTATTTTCTTGTACAGCATGGCGTTTGGAAGATATCGGCCTGGCAGCTCTCCAAGCCTGATAAGGTCTGTGGTTGTAAAGTCACCCTTGAGAGACTGTTTGCCGGGACTTTGCTGGATGTGAATGAGAGGAATTCACGTTAGCTTAATAAAAAGGATTTTGTTGGGACAAGGAGTCTGCTTCGTGATTTCGGGAAGCCTAGGTCAGAACAGAAACACTCCCTATGCGGTTGGGCTATGCCTGTTTCCTCCACCTCATCTCAGTGGCCCAGAAGCCATTCCCAGTTTCTCTCTGATATGGGCAACTTTCCGAGAATTTCAGGAAGGATTCCAGAAATAAAGTAAAAATAAAAAAGGGGAACTCGCGTTCCATCTGCAGCTATGTAATTAAAATGTGAGGCAGCTTATTCTCTCTAGTTTTCTTGCAAAGGTTTCAATACCCAACTAGGTAACACCGTTGGTGCTAGAAGGGTGTGAGGTTTGCGCTTGTTTGAGCACTCCACTTCCTTGTAGCATTGATGATGTTAGCAAGTTGGGGAATGAAACAGCTGCAAGAAAACCATGAAGCTCAAACAGCACCAAGGACCCCACAGTCATTGTCACCGTCCTCCTCCTTCTCCTCTCCCTCTATTCTGACCGAGGCTTCCCAAGAGCATGAAGCAAACTCCTGGTCCCGACAAAAAACCCCTCTTATGAATTGACTGTGAATTCTGCTCATTCACATCCAGCAAAGTCTTTCAAGGGAGGATTTACAGTCACAGACCTTATCTGGCTTGGAGAGCTGCCAGGCCGATATCTGCAAAACTTGGCAAGGAGTCTCAGAGAGTTACGAACCAATTAAGTGAACTAATTGTCTCCTGCAAACTCCACTCCCATTTCGCTCCTCTTTTATTTCCTCTGGGAGGGGCCCTTCATCGTCCACTTGTGGCCTTACTCCCAAGTCAACCCCTGTTCTTTAGCTGTTCCCTTCGTCTGGCAACTCCGCACACGCGTACACTGGGAACAGGCTCCAGCTGTTCCTCTGCCCCACTGATGTCTGACTCTGAAGGCAGCTGATAACTGGCATATGGCCCTCGCCCCCTCTCTGCCTCCGACACAGAGCCCTCATCAGAGCCTTCCCCAGACTCCAGAACTGGCCCAGGTTCCTCCCCAACCTCCTCACTGTCCGAATCTGCAGCTAGCTCTGCTGGCCACTGGCAGGCCACCACAACCTCTTCTCGTGGCTGTGTTACACTAACGGGCTGATATTAGCATCCACTTACTGAATCAATGAGGGTGTATGGATTTTCCACCTCTGTGTTTGAGGAGTAGTGGGGCAGCTCCAACCGAACGGTGTAATTCAGACCCTTTTCAAAGCATATGGGGCGTGGAAGGACGGCGTACCTGTGTTAGCAATAGGACATCCATGAAGAAAAAAACAATGGGGCAGATTCCACGGCATATATTGGGCATAGCAGCCCTGGGATTTCTGGAGACTTGTTGATTAGATGACACTACGTTTTTTTCTGTTTATTGTTCCTTTGTTTTATACAGGTAGTTCTCAACTTACAACCATTTACTCTGTGACTGTTCGTGGTGGCGCGGTGGTTAGAAAGTGGTACTGCCGGCTAATTCTGCCCACTGCCAGCAGTTCAATCCTGACCAGCTCAAGATTGACTTAGCCTTCCATCTTTCTGAGGTCAGTAAAATGAGGACCCAGATTTTTGGGAGCAATAGGCTGACTCTATAAACCACTTTGAGAGGGGTAGTATGTGAGTCTTAAGTGCTATTGCTATCACCAACTTACAACCTCGCGGAGAAAAAGGGACTTACAACTGGTCCTCATACAACCATCACATCACCAACATTTGTATACATAAAGATTGCATAATCATCTAATCAGCCTTTTGGAAGCTTCCCAGCTGCCTTCCGACAATGCAGAGAAGCAGGATTCGCTGAGCAACTTCTGGACTCGTTTAGCAACCGTTGTCATTCCCTCCACCACCATGGCAAAAAAGGGTGGTAAAACCGGAAGTGACTCCCTGAGCAACCGCCTTGCTTAACAATGTAAATTCTGGTCTCCATTGTGGTTTTAAGTCGAGGGCTACCTGTGTTTCTCTTTTGAGACTCACCTGGAACCGGGCGATAAGGATACCTCTTGATTGTCATCGTCAGGAACAGTATTGCCGCATCTACTGCTAGGAGGGATTTGGCCCGGGCGATATACACTGATGGTAGCTTTCTCCCAGTGATCTGGTAACTAGGAAAAACAGCCTCCGTTAATTTCAAAACTCCAAATAGACCCTGTAGATACTGTATCCATCAGGTTGTCTAATGCAGGAGTTGGGACTAGATGAACAATACTGAATCTCTATGCAACCTTGTTTTGGGGTGAGAGTAATTGAAGGCCGGGGGATAAGCGTGAGAATCTGTCACGCACCTCATCAAATTGCCATAGGTACAGAAGCCACATATAGCCAGTTTTGGTCAACTGGTGAAGGCGCCAGTCAAGAAAGCCTGTTGGGAGACTTTGGGTCAATCACCAGGAGATGGTGAGTTCTAGTCCTGCCTTAGCCATGAAAGCCAGCTGGGTGACCTTGAACCAATCACCAAGAGACGGTGAGTTCTAGTCCCACCTTATCCATGACAACCAACTGGGTGACCTTGAACCAATCATCAGGAGATGGTGAGTTCTAGTCCTGTCTTAACCATGAAAGCCAACTGGGTGACCTTGAGCCAATCACCAGGAGACTGTGAGTTCTAGTCCTACCTTAGCCATGAAAGCCAACTGGGTGAACTTGACCCAATCACCAGGAGACTGTGAGTTCTAGTCCTGTCTTAATCATGAAAGCCAACTGGGTGAATTTGACCCAATCACCAGGAGACTGTGAGTTCTAGTCCCGCCTTAGCCATGAAAGCCATCTGGGTGACCTTGAGCCAATCACCAGGAGACAGTGAGTTCTAGTCCTTCCTTAGCTATGAAAGCCATTGAGTGACCTTGAACCAATAACTAGGGAGACTGGGAGTTATAGTCCCACCTTAGACACAAAAGGTGTCTTGGACAAGTCTCTCTCTCTCTCTCTTTCTCTCTCTCTCTTTCTCTCTCTCTTTCTCTCTGCCCAACAAACCTCACAGGGTTTGTTGTTGTGGGGAAAATAGGAGGAGGAAAATGATGTTGGATATGTTCACCAGCTTGAGTTATTCATAAAAATAACAAAGGCAGGATAATAAACAAAGAAACAAAAAAAATACATGTTAATAAAAAAATAAACATTCAGACCACCAAGTACATAGATGTTTAACTCAGCAGATTTTAAATATCTTCTAAAGCAGGGGTGTGAAACACAAGGCCCAAGGGCCGGATTCGGCCCATGGAGTGCTTAGATCTCACCCTTGAGGCTGCCCTGGAAACAGCAAAGGACTGGCCCATGGAGTTTCTGCCAGCTAAAACGGAGCTCGGGAGGGCTGGGGGTGGCACTCCTGAGCTCCATTTTCACTGGCAGAGGGTTGCAGGAGGCCATCGCAGCCGAAAACGGAGCTTGGGATGTGATCAAGCGATGTTGAGCTGGCCACGCCCACATGGGCCCCCTGAGGTCAAACACAACCCTGATGCGGCCCTCAATGAAACCGAGTTTGACACCCCTGCCTTAAACAGCCATTTACCTGTGGCTCGTATCGAATCAGGACATCATATTCCATAGAAAACGGAATATTGTCAATGTAGAATTCCAAATATGCTCCTTCGGGGACTCTCACGAATCCTATTCCAGTCCAGGAAGGTATGCGGTCTTGGGAATAGAAGCGTTCCACTAAACTCACGCCCTACAAAAGAGGAGCAAATTATTAATAGCAAGACTTGGGTGTGCACAGAGAGGGAAGGACTTACACATTCCTTCAATGGAAAAACGGATGGGGAAGCTAATGGAATGGGGCGAGATTGTGAAGCTGAAGATACTCTGATTAAAGAAGATATTTTGTCTAACTTCGTGTCTACTTGGAAATCACTGTTGGACGTTGTGTTAGAATTTTTTTAAAAAAAAGGAACATTTAATTTTGGGATTGGACAGGACTGTTGCAGTTGTAGAAAAGGCGGCACTAGAATAAACTAAAATAAACTAAAATGAAATGAAATGAAATAAAAAATAAAATAAAATAATAAAATAAAATAAAGTAAAATAAAATAAAATAAAATGAAATGAAATATGAAATAAACTAAAATAAATTAAAATACACTAAAATAAACTAAAATAAACTAAAATGAAATGAAATAAAAAATAAACTAAAATAAAAAATAAAAAATAATAAAATAAACTAAAATAAACTTAAAAAAATAAAAAAATAAACTAAAATAAAATAATAAAATAAACTAAAATAAAAGTAAAGTAAAGCAAAGCAAAATAAAATAATAAAGTAATAATGAAATAAAATAATATAAAATAATATAAAATAATATACAATAATATAAAATAATATACAATAATATAAAATAATATAAAATAATATAAAATAATATAAAATAATATAAAATAATATAAAATAATATAAAATAATAATATAAAATAATATAAAATAATAATATAAAATAATATAAAATAATATAAACAACTAAAAACTATAAAATATAAACTATAAAATATATAAAATAATAAAATACATATTGTGTATTATTGTTGATTTTAGAATAAGAGGTTTGTGTAGTTTATATTAGTATCTACACCAAAGAAAGTTGGAACATTCTTTTTTCCTCTCTTTCATTCTTTCTACATTCCTGAGTTTTACTTTTTCCCAAGCCATCTTTCTTTCGCTTTTTTATATTTTATCCTTTGATGAGACTTAACCATTTGTTTTAAAAAAGAACAGAAGGAAATTACATTCTTCTATATTTTAAGATAACACACACATGTTATGCGGGAAATGTAGATTAAAAAAAATACTACGAGGAGACTATTCCAGCAGTTTTCTCCAGATGTGTTGGGACTTTTAATCCCAGATGTCAAATTCATCTTCTTACTGATAGATGTTTGCCAAAGATGACTAGGAACAGATTCCGTTCACATGCATGTATTGTTTGTTGCTATTAGATGACAAAGGGTCTTTGTATGTTTTCCTATACTGAGACAAACTATGTATTGAGAGTTCAGAGTTCAATCTCAGGTAGCAACAAATGTTTCTCTCCCAGGGCGGGGAGAGAAAATGTCTGCTGTGAACTCTGTGTAGGTGTCAGAAAGGGCATCTGGTCAGTAAATTCTCAGCTCCACCCAGTCGACCCAGCTCTACCCCGAATCAGAGACTACGGGTGGTACAAAAGGGAGAAAAATCCACATTCTAATCAAAAATAAAGAAATAAGAGAAATCAAATATTCCTCGAATGATGAAGACCACATATAAATTAAATGCACACATAAATGTGTGTATATAAGATTTGAGGAGCAGATTAAAAGGACTCAGAGCGAGTCTCCTGACGTGTTTTGATTGCTAGCTAAAGTTGGTACTCACAGGGCCAAATTTAGCATCCTCTGCTTCATAGACATAATGATCTAAAGATATGAAAAAATATCCAGGTTCCACTTCCTGGCACTGGCGGCCAATCAGATGCGGCCTGCACTGACATTGGCCAGATTCACTTGAGCAGCTGAAAAACAAAATGAATTTCTATTGGACTTCTTCAGGACATTTTCTTTGCCTCTGCTCATTGCACACCGACAGACAGATAGACAGACAGCTAAGTAGATAGATAATGATGATAGATAAAATCAATAGCAATAGCAGTTCAACTTATATACCGCTTCATAGGGCTTTCAGCAGTGGAAATCTATGGGCCGGTCCTCGGGAAGGAAGAGGCACCACTGCTAGCGAAGAGAGAAGGAAAGAGAGAAGGAAGGAAGGAGAGAAGGAAGGAAGGAGAGAAGGAAGGAAGGAAGGAAGGAAGGAAGGAAATTCAAGATATCTAAGAGTAGACAACTACAAGTGTCCATAACTCAAGCAGAGATACGTATTTCTGCATAATTAAAGAAAAATTTGCAACAAGTTTCACTGATTTCTCAAGCAGCCAAAATGAGTTTCTGCCAAACATCTTCAGGACATTTTATATGCCTCTTTTCATTGTACACCGGGAGAAAAAGAGAAGAAATTCAAGATATCTAAGAGTAGACCCCATAAATATCTATATCCGAATCATTGATATTTCTATGTAATTAAAGAAAAGTTTACAAGTTTCAACGATCTATCAATCAACCAGAATCTTCAGGACATTTTATATGCCTCTTTCCATTGTATGAGAGAGAGAGAGAGAGAGAGAGGGAGAGAGGGAGAGAGGGAGAGAGGGAGAGGGAGAGAGAGAGAGAGAGAGACAGAGAGAGAGAGAGAGAGATAGGTTCAGATCAAATAAGTATCTTTGAAACCATCCAATTCAAAACTCTGGAAAAATGCTCATGCTAATACCACGACTATGGCAAAGGCAAGCAAGGGTAGTACCAATAATCATAGTCGCTTTGGGTGCAGTCCCAAAACAACTGGAGCACCACTTGAACAATGTAGGCATTGACAAATTTGCCATCAGTCAATTGCAGAAGGCGGCTTTACTTGGAACTGCTTCCATCCTGCAACGAGATCTGTAACACCGTCAACCATCCAGATTTGCCTATCCCAGGTCCTTGGTAAGGACTCGATAGGCAGACAAAAATGCCAAACCCAGTCTGAACATCTGGCTGACTGTGTGATGAATCATCCCCATCAATGGCGGGATTCAGCCGGTTCGCACCTATCTGGGAGAACCGGTTGTTAACTTTCTAAGCAGTTGGGAGAACCGGTTGTTGGAAGAAATCTCTGTTTTTTTTTTTCCCCCACTCTGCAGGGCTAATCCTGTAAGGAAGGCAGAAAGGAAGGAAACATTCTGGTGTTGTTTCTAACCTGATCTTTATTGCCCTGCTTACAGAAACTGCCTCTTCGGTTAACCCTTAATACATTGTAACAGCTAAGGTGAAGCGCCCATCGACGTGAGTGATGTTGAGTTGGCCACGCCCGTGGCACGACAAAACCGTGGTCCACTAAAGCGTGCCCGATTAAAGCGCGTACCTGACGTCATCAGCAGCGCGACAAATACGACCGCGGAGAAAAAAGGGCGCTTTAAAAAGCGCTTTTAAAGCAAGCCGATTCACGTAAAGGTAAGGGTTAGGTTTAGGTTTAGGGTTAGGGTTACGTTAAGCGTTATGGTTAGGTTTAGGGTTAGGTTAAGGGTTAGCGTTAGGTTTAGCATTAGGTTAAGGGTTAGGTTTAGGGTTAGGTTAAGGGTTAGGTTTGGGGGGGTTAGGTTTAGGTTTACGCGTTAATTTTAGCTTTACCGCTCAGAGCGTGCTTTTTTCGTCGCGCTGTGATGACGTCAGGTACGCGGTTTCGTCGAGCGTGCTTTAGTCGACCGCGGTTTTGTGGTGGAACCGGCCACGCCCACGTGGTCACATCACCACTGAGTCCCGACTACCCAGCTGGTCATTAGGATGGAGAACCGGTTGTTAAATTATTTGAATCCCACCACTGATCCTCATCCAAGGAAGCAGGGAGAAACATTCTCCTGTCTGGTGGAATTATTACAATCCCAGATAGATTTTTGTCAAACTTCAGCTGTCCAGCTTTACTTGGCCCCACAACTCCATCTTTTGTTATGGTTCCCCTGGCTGTTTTCCTTCCTTCACAACCACAACTTAGATTTTTTCCCCCCCAGTGCAGCTGTGAGCTCAGATGCTGTGGGATGGCCCTACAGTTTATTTGGGATGGAATTTTTTTTGCCGAGAACATACATCCCTTCACACAATGGTTGTCTCACCAGAAATTACGGCTGTAAAAATAGGAATCTGGACGGCTGAAGGTTTTAATCGAAAACGTCCGGACGGATGAGGTCATTTTCTTGGGAGAGGAAATGGGGTCGAGTTCTTTTAGCGAACGACACCCATTCACAGATGGTTTTGCAATCAAGACATCAGGATGTCTGAAGGCTAAGCAGCTTCGTGGACCCCGCTGCGCGAGCTTAATAGGACTATTGAGAATAGCTACTGCCTGTGTGAGGAGCAACTCAGGGAAAATGATCAGAATAAAAATAAGAGTGAGGTCAAGATGGGCCCCATCTTAATTTCCTCAGTGAGCTGGGACAGTAAATCTAAAATACGGCGATGAGTTTTAGCTGAAGCAATCGGATTGCGGATTAGTTATACTGACTGCCCAGAATTGCTAGGAATTGGGCGGCATTTACATTTCGTAGAGGAGAGTAGAAGAGAAGATAATAAGAATAGAACAGAACAGAACAGAATGTAGAGCAGAGCAGAGGAGAAGAGGAGAAGAGGAGAAGAGGAGAAGAGGAGAAGAGGAGAATGGAATGGAATGTAGAGCAGAGCAGAAGAGAAGAATAGAATGCAATAGAATAGAATGTAGAGTAGAGTAGAGTAGAGTAGAGTAGAGTAGAGTAGAGTAGAGTAGAAGAACAGAGTTGGAAGGGACCTTGGAGGCCTTCTAGTCCAACCCCCTGATCAGGCAGGAAACCCTACACCACTTCAGACCAATGATTGTCCAATCTCTTCTTCAAAACTTCCATTGTTGGGAGCATTTTGCAATTGACTGATGGTGACGTTGTCAATGCCGATGGGGATCGCACGATCCCCTTTTGCGACCTTCTGACAAGCAAAGTCAACGGGGAAGCCAGATTCGTTTAACAACCGTGTCGCTAATTTAATAACTGCAGTAATTCACTTAGCAACGGTGGCAAAAAAAAATGGGGATAAAATTCACTTAACAAGTGTCAGCAACAGAAATTTTCAGCTCAATTCCAGTC
>NC_045547.1:79836777-79894277 GCF_009769535.1 Thamnophis elegans
AGACTTGCGACAAATATTTATCTCAACACCATCACTCATTTTTTTTTCTCTCTGGAGGTTTAACGACAAATGACTTTTCTCTCTTTCCTTCCGCAGTTTTAGTTTCTCTCTTTGGCTTATTCATGCTTTTTTTTTTAATTAGTTCATGATGTAAAATCGAAAACTACAAGAGCAAATAGTAGGAAAAATAGGGGAAGGGGAAAGTGTAGAAAAGAAGGGGGGAAAGAACAAAAAAATAAGACAGCGGCAATAGCCCTTAGATTTATATACCGCTTCACGGTGCTTTTACAGCCCTCTCTAAGCGGTTTACAGAGTCCGCCTATTGCCCCCAACAATCTGGGTCCTCATTTTACCCACCTCGGAAGGATGAAAGGCTGAGTCAACCTGAGATAGATAGATAGATAGATAGATAGATAGATAGATAGATAGATAGATAGATAGATAGATGATAGATAGATAGCAATAGCAATAGCAATAGCACTTAGACTTATATACCGCTTCACAGTGCTTTTACAGTCCTCTCTAAGCTGTTTACAGAGTCAGCCTCTTGCCCCCCAACAATCTGGGTCTTCATTTTACTGACCTCGGGAGGATAGAAGGCTGAGTCAACCTTGAGCCAGTCAAGATCGAACTCCCGACTGTGGGCCGAGTAACCAACTGCACCACCACAACTTAAATAACAATAGCGATAACACTTAGACTTATATATCGATTCACAGTGCTTTTACAGCACTCTCTAAGCGGTTTACAGAGTCAGCCTCTTGCCCCCAACAATCTGGGTTCTTATTTTACCCACCTCGGAAGGATGGAAGGATGAGTCAACTCATCCCAGCTGGTGGGAATCGAACTGCCGAACGGCTAGCATCAAACCTCAACTTTGTTACTTTTACATAATAGTATTAAACTAGCCATTTCTATAACAATGAATTTATCTAATTGGTAAAACCCGAAATCAAAGTTTCATTTTTTTTTCTACCTCAAGCATAAAGTCCAGAAGTGGTTTCCAAGTAGAAATAAATGAGATTTTTTTTCTTTGATCAAAGAAAGCAGTGTCTTATTTGTGCTTGCGTGTATTTCACTGCAGGCTAAAGTTGCAATGAACGGTACGAGAAAAATTAAAACCAGTAGTAAGTAGCGTGCCATCAGGGTATTGTGTACAAGCTGACATAAAAGCATCAAAAACAGAATTATATCTGATGCTTACTCAAACTATATTGGTCCGATAATATGAAATATACAGCTCAATAAAACACTGGAAAGTTCATCGCACCTAACTATAGGCGTCAGGAAGGGCAGCTGGCCAGTAAATTCTCAGCTCCATCCAGTGACCCGAACTCTATCCCAAATTAAGGGAGTTGCACAGGAATATTTTCCCAGTAGTTCCACAAGGAATAGAATTAGAGATAACTACTGCTTCAGAAGCAAATCGAACCATTTCACTGTCCTGCAATTGGAATTGGGCGATGTAGACATTTGATCAAGAAATAAAAATAAATGAAACAGGCCCAACTGCATAGACAGGGAAGAAACACACCCTCTCTTAAGCGTCTCTCTCATACAACACCAAATTCCAAACGAATTGATCTTAATATCAGTGCAATAAAATAGCATCATGGCAGGGACTTCAGCCTCGTCAAAATGATATATCGGCTTCTCATCTCCCAAATCCCATTTTTTCAAACGTTTGTTCAGCCTCAACACAAACCAGGTTGCACTTACACTGACAGCCCAGAGGGTCGTCTATACTTAATCCGTAAAATCCTTCCTTGCAAGTGTCGCAACGTTCCCCTTCCACGAAGAATTTGCAGCGGCACTGTCCCGCGATGAGGCCGGCCGAGTAGTCGGTGTATCGATCGCAGATTCCGCCGTTCTCAGAGCCCACCGGGTCACAGTTGCACGCTAAACGAAGAAACACATTTTCTAATGCGCCCACACCAAGGTACAAACCCATAAAGGTAGTCCGAACTTATGAGCCTGCGTCTAAAATTAAGGAATGGACATTGGCGGAAAAATAGCAGAATGGGTATTGCAATGGTCTTCTATAACTCAGTTTTCTCCAATTCATTTGATGCCTAAATCTCATTATCTCAGAAGGATTGATAGGATTTTCTTATTTTATCAGCTTCAAGTAGTCCTTGACTTACAATCACAATGGAGTCCAAAATTAAGGAAGGGATATAAGCATTAAAAAAGCAGGCAATGAGAATTGCGATCATCTTTTATAACTCTGTTTTCTCCAGTTTTTAAAATTTATAAATCTCATTATCTCAGAATGATTGATGGGATTTCCTTATTTTATCCACAATTGAAGTCAAAATTTCCATTCCATTTAGCAAAACAGACGTTAAGTGACCTTTTTGGTCCGTTCTTTTGATGTATAAATCTCATTATCTCAAAACAGAAATAGGATTTCTTTACTTTATCAGCTACACGTAGTCCTCGACTTACGACCACAACTGAGTCCAGAATTAAGGAATGGACATTAGCAGGGGGAAAAGCAGGTAATGAACATTGCAATCCTCGTTTCTAACATAATTTTGTCCAGTTCTTTTAAAGTTATTAACACGGTTGTTAAGTGAATCTGGCTTCCCCATGGATTTTGCCTGTCAGAAGGTCGTAAAAGCGGATTGCGTGACCCTGGGATACTGCAACCGTCATAAATATGAGTCAGTTGCCAAGTGGCTGAATTTTGATCACAGGACAATGGGTCGTAAGTGTGAAAAACAATCCTAAGTTTTTTTTACTGCCATCGTAACTTCAAACGGTCACTAAATGAATCAGTTGTAAGTCGAGGAGTACCTGTGTTTCCTGAGAAAAAAGACGAAGGACTTACGTTCACAAATATGGGGATCACGGATATCCCTCTCCGGATGTTGAAAGTAGAAGGGCTTGCACTGCTCACAATTGTGTCCCACCGTGTTGTGTTGGCAATCGTCACACACCCCACCGCTGGTGTTTCCCGTGGCTACGTAAACAGCCGTATCAAAATGGCACTGCGCGGAATGCTCATTGCAATTGCACTCTTAAGAGGACAAGGAGAAAAATTAAAGGCAAGTCGCGAGATGGGCAGCAAATGCACTTGATAAGTAAATTAAACAAACGAGTAAAAAAACGATAGCCTCATGTGACAGTTGATTGACGGTTCCTAATCGCGGGAATGAAGGCGAATAGACCAGGGGCGGCTTCCGGCTTCCGTAACTGCTGGTTCGCTCAGGGAGACATTTCGTGCGCATGCGCAGTAGGGATTTTTTTTTTGAAAAAACAAGATGGCGCCACCATAGACGCCGCCAATAGAATCAGTTTGGGGGCATGGCCAGCCGAATTACTACCTACTCGGCTGAACCGGTCAGAACTGGTAGGAACCCACCTCTGGAATAGATGTGTCCCGGGATAATGTTGCAGGATCCATTCTGGGTCGGTCAACGGGACCAGCAATTTTGTCTTCCGAGTTTTCGGAATCGTGCTGGAGCCCATCCTCAAGTAACTTCATTGTATGTTTTGGGCTGTTCTGTGTGTGGTATTTATATGGCGTCTATTGTGTGTAGCTTTTCAGATGTGGATTGGAGTGTTGGTGACTGGCTGTTATGTCGCTGGCTATTGTTTCCTTGTGCTGCCAAGCCCCCACCTCCTAAGTACTTTATAAGGTGGTGGTAAATCAGCCCTCCTGTTGCCTGATGGGGGGCCTGTTTCCCAGGCTTCAATCACTTCTCTGGCTGTTTTTGTGCCTGCTCGTCCAACAATCTTAATAGTGGCAAAATTGAATGTATGTGCTTCTTTATTGCAATGTGAAGCTACCAATGAGCCCCTAATCTCTTTATGGATAATATAAACTTGCTTTTAAAAGCACCTTGTAGGGGGTGCTCCGGGGCAGGGGGAAAGATAGGATCCTGTTCTCAAATATTACGGGAAAAATCCAGCCTTCCAGTCATTTTGATTTCTAATTCTTCCCAAGGTTTGGCAATTCTACTTTGTATTTTTCTGCTCTTCAGAAACAGAGTGCTCAGGGTAGAATATTTTTAGCTGAATTCATTCTCATCTCTTGGATCAAAGGTGTCAAACTCAAAGCCCGTGAGCCAAATCTGGCCTGCAGGATGCTTAGATCTGGCCCACAGGCCCACCCTGGAAACAACAAAGGACCAGCCTGTAGTGTTTCTGCCAGCGAAAACAGAGTTCTGTTTTCACTGGCAGAGGGTTGCAGGAGGCCATCGCAGCTGAAAACGGAGCTCCCAAGGGCCGCCGACGGCCCTCCTGAGTTCCGTTTTCACTGGTCGATGGTTGCAGGAGGCGATGCAGCCGAAACGGAGCTCGGGAGCCTGTTTTCACTGGCAGAAGACTCGGATAGCCACAAACACCTCACACACAAGTGACGTCAAGCTGGCCACGTACACCCTGCTCCCCTCAAAAGTCAAACACAATCTGGATGTGGCCCTCAATGGAATCAAGTTTGATACCCCTGTCTTGGATTATTCATAAAAGGACAGATATTCAGCCAAGATCAAACTTCAATGCCAGAGACTTTACAAGTAGTGATTAATGTAGTTACAACTTACTTTTGCAGGCATTGCTGTTCCGGCCTTCTGCGGGACGCCATGGCAAATCGTGGTAGAAATCCAAGCACTGCTCGCAGTTTAAACCTTTGGTGTTGTGCCGACACATGCAATGGCCATGAACCTGTCAGAAAATGAGACAACCAGGCTCAGAGAGCACCAAGGACGCCTCCGATTTCATTTCAGATGAAAGTTGTTTTCTGTCGTCAATCAAGGACGAAGCTTTTCAACACCAGTGGCAGAATGACAAGGAAATAAACATCAGGAAAGCAATGTAGACGTTTACCATTCCTTCCACCTCTTCGTCGTAGCCGTGCACCGGGGCGCATTCGCTGGCGTGCCCGTAACAGAAGCAGTTCCCACGTACCACCATGTCATAAATGGCGTAATAATACTTTTCTTTGATTTCCATTCTGGAATCCAGAAGGTTGTCTCCCAGGGTGTGCAGCTTGGCAAAGTTGATTCTTAAATTTGTAATCTTTAACATATCTAAAAAAATAAAAGAAGGAAGAAAACCAAGAAAACTCATATACTGTATTTTTTGGACTATAAGATGCACTGGAGTATAAGATGCACCATGATTTTGAAGAGGTAATTTTTTTTTAAGCTTTTGCATTCTGCAGGCCTCCCAAACCCTTTGCATGCCTCATTTCCCCCCCCCCCCAAGGTCATGCAGAGCTTTGGGAGGCTTGTAGAGTCCTCCTAGGACTTGGGGGGGGGATGAGCAAATAACAACTTGTTTTTCGCAAAAACAGGCCATTTTTTTTGAAAAAGGAAAAAGGGGTTCACCGACAAATGCGCGCTCGACAAAAGCACGCCAACGAAACCACAGGAAGAAAACCGCAAGTTCTAAATCGCACCAACGAATGAGCACAGAAGCACGCCGACAACAAACAAGTAATAACCGCGAGTTCTAAACCTAATTGTTTTTTTTTCTTTGTTTTTCAGCGTCAGCAAAATACTAATCCGAACACACAAATCAGGTAGCTTATAACTAAGTACCGGATCATGCTTGTAATTGTGTTACAACTTTAAAAGCTTTTATTTTATTTGCGATCCGTTTTTCTTTCATCCTAGGACTTCAAACAGACGTAAACACGTGTCTCCTCCAATCATTTGAACCGTACTGAACTTTGCTTTATCAAGCTTTTTTCCAACTCACACCTGGAACTATTCCTCGGGTCTTCCCTCATTTTCACTAATCCTAGGGGATCTTTGATGGGGTGGAAAATAATCTCCAAACACTTATACGAGTAAATAAGTTGAAAGAAGGGAGATGATTCACCCTAAGTGCTTTTTAAACATCACCAACACTGAAGGCTGCGGTGAAACCCGTTACCAAGACTTTGAAGACTTAATTATGCTCCCATTAATCTTTCTGGACAATGGGTACCCCCAAAAGATTTTAGCTCCCTTTCATGGATTTATAAGCACCCTTGTTTCTCTGCTCCTTTGATCTCTGCGGGAATGCAGGTTGGTGTTAATGAAAATTCTTTGGCAAGGAGATACCGCTGTAGGGTTGATAAGAAGTTCAGTTGAGGGCCTACTGAGATCTGGGCACCATCGATGAACAGAATGTATTGTTCGCCCCGCGGATGTCTTAAAATGTTTTTTTTTCCTTTTAATTACAGCCATATGTTCTTCTGTTTAGAAAAGCAAATTGTGCAATTTTCGGAGCACTAAACAGGAGTGAATGACGCTTAGCTGTCTCTAAACATTGAGTAATTTTGACCTACCGGGCAGTTAGAATGCATTGGGACGGAAAACAAAGATGGGGATAGGGGACGGGGAATATGAATGTGACCTGCTGGAAGTGAAAAAAAAATGCAAGGGAGATTCTATCATATATGGTGGACCTGTCCGGAATCTCAAAAATATTGGATGAAAATTTGGAAATGGATACAACAAATTACAGAGGAACGAATAGAATACAAACTGGAACTCTTTCTGCTGGGAATAACAAAGGGGAAATATAGAAATAAAATTAAATACATACAAATACACCCGTTGACTACAGCTAGAATAATGTTTGCCCAATGTTGGAAACAAAGTAGTACTCCCCCAGATCAGGGGTCAACAAACTGCAGCTCTGGAGCCACATGTGGCTCTTTCCTCCCTCGGCTGCGGCTCCGTCACCGGTCGGTGCCACAATTTGGAGGGGAGCTTCCGGTGGTGGGGGGAGGGGGGAGAAGCACAGTGCGCCAGGAGAAGACTCTATGGGAAGGGGAGGGTTTTCCAGTGGTCTCCACAATTGATAGGGCTTTCGGTTATGACAGGTAGAGGAAAAAGTACACCGCGCTAGGAGGAGACTCTATGGTGGGGGAACTGAACTTCTGGTCAGCTCCAGAATTGAATGGGGGGGCTTCCGGTTAGGACCTTTGTGGCTCCCGGTGTATTCTTTTCTGTGGGAAACGGGTCCAAGTGGCTCTTTGAGTGTTTAGGTTTGCCGAGCCCTGCCCCAGATTAATGAGTGATTCAGAAAATCTTAGATTGTGCAGAAATGGACACGTTAGCATTAAGATTGAAGGACAAAGAAGAGTCTGAATACGATGAAATTTGGGATAATTGGTATAAATAGTTGCATAACAGGAGTAAAGTTAATTCAGCTGAAAAACAACAGAGAACTGTATAGAACTAAAGATGAATGTATATAAATGTAGTAGTGATGTAAGATTGATAAATACAGGTATGATGACATAACAACGTTAATGTGATGATTGTAAGATGTTGCAGAGAGTATTCGGAGACTTCAACTCGTCCAGAACGCAGCCGCGCGAGCGATTGTGGGGGCACCTCGGTACACCCACGTTACACCTATCCTCCACGAGCTGCACTGGTTACCGATCAGTCTCCGGATACGCTTCAAGGTGCTAGTTGTAACTTATAAAGCCCTTCATGGTATTGGTCCTGGGTACTTGAGAGACCGCCTGCTGCCAATTACCTCCCACAGGCCC
Source organism: Thamnophis elegans (assembly GCF_009769535.1). Classification (NCBI taxonomy): domain Eukaryota; kingdom Metazoa; phylum Chordata; class Lepidosauria; order Squamata; family Natricidae; genus Thamnophis; species Thamnophis elegans. The sequence goes on from NC_045547.1 coordinate 79,844,279, forward strand.
ATTAGATCACACAGGGTTGGCCTCCTCCGGGTTCCATCTACTAGCCAATGCCATCTGGCTACTACCCGGGGGAGGGCCTTCTCTGTGGCAGCTCCGGCCCTCTGGAATGAACTCCCCGCAGGGATTCGGACTCTCACCTCTCTCCAGGCCTTCCGAAAAGCCGTCAAAACCTGGCTTTGCCGGCAGGCCTGGGGTTGATGAGTTCCCCTCCCCTCTCGACTTGTATGGTTGCGTGACTCTTGCTTATTTTAATTATCTGTATTTCGTTTTATGTTCCCCTTTTCCCCTTTTGAATTGTTCGCCGCCCTGAGTCCTTCCCGGAGAAGGGCGGCATACAAAGAATAAAATTCAATTCAATTCAATTCAGAAGGAACAATAAAAAATCTGCTTTTAAAAAAAAGGACGGGGAAACATACTTTGAATCCTTGGACTGTAGGGGTCTTCTATTCGGAAAGCCGGATCCAAGACGCGGTAAATGACCTGAAAGTGACACGGGAATACGTCAATACGAGAAAGATTTCAATTTTTGCAAATATAAGGCCCCGACTTACAACTGTTCGCTTAATGGCCATTCAAAGTTACAACGGCACTGAAAAATGTGACTTAGGACAGTTTCTCAGAGTTATGAGCTTTGTAGCATCCATCAAAATTCAGACCCTTGGCTGCCGGTTCGTATTTATGACGGTGACAGTATCCCCCAAGTCACATGACTCCCTTCCGGCCAGCAAAGTCAACGAGGAAGCCAGATTCACTTAACAACCGGGTGTCAGGGTTCCAAATAGCACCCAAAAGTAAACCAAAGTCCAAGGCAAAGGATTCCTCAAAGTTCCAATTTATTAAGAGAGCCACGTTGGCACATCTGTGGAAACCCGAATCTGAAAGCTTCCCGGTTTTCCCCACCCAGCTGAAAGTTCAAGATCTTGCCCCACACACACCCACAAGTCCATCCCATGGTCCAATCTCCCACTGCCATGCTGGCAGTTCCACCCACCCAGTTCCGGTCAGGTGCAGAGGTGCAAAGACAAAGGATGACCTTGGTTTTCTAGAAAGAATGTAGTTATGGCTACATAGCATCTAACTCCGTACAATCCCATTTTCCCACCATAGAAAATGCATAGTAGAATAATAGAAAGTGTGGCGGGCCAGAGATCCAAAATGAAAGATGGCTGTAGGCCTGACACCGGGTTACGAATTTCTCCACGGCAGTGATTCACTTAGCGAGAAAGGTTGTATGATTCCCCAACCTTTCCGGTTTTGCAGATGGGATGGGGGAAGGGAGGAAATGATTGTGTGTGTGAGCGACAAGCGCATGTGCTTGTGCATGGAGCTTCATTTGCACAAGCGGAGGGCACTTGTGTGCATGTGCAAAACTCCCTTTGTGTGAGCGGTGGGTTAGGGTTAAGGGTGCCATTTGCACTAATGGATCTTCACACCCGCGTGAACATCTGCTGCTTGTGCAAGAGCTGCACAGCAAGCGTGCAAATCTGCTACTCTCACACCCTAATTCCAAAAAGGCCGCAGCCCAGGGGTTGGGGATGCCTGTTGTAAAATGGGGCAAAACTCACTTAAGAAATATCTCACTTAACAACAGAGGTTTTGGGCTCCATTATGGTTATAAGTTGAGGACTATCTGTAAGGTTCTTCAATCCATATATATAAAAGCCAAGTACCACTCACTCATCATGAAATCTCCAGAACCGTAAAGCCGACAAACTTGAAAATTGGCACGTATGTTCCCCTTGGCTTCTAGGTGCTCGTTAAGAAAGGATTTTTTGAAATGACCATCAGGCCATTAGTATTTCTTGTACAGTAATTAACATCCTCCGATGCTAAGGAGCTCTACTCACCCTCCCCACCTGAAAAGAACTCTGTTCCAACTGCTAGTTGCCTCACATTCCGTTACCTCAGTTCAAACTGGCAGATGTTCCACTCCTTCACTGAGGAGTGGTCTGGGGCTCCTTACAGTACTAAACGTCGGTACCTCATCAAAATGTCTACGCCTTCCACCTATGGAACTGTTTCCAGACTCAAGGCGGCGGGAGAGATATTCCCTAATGTGTTTCAATCACCGACCGCCACTGAGACAACGGATTGTGAACTAAATTTCTTCTGCGTAGCCCAATCACATAGTTTCATCATGAAGCACAGGTATCCAGCTACTTATTATATATGGAGGACCAACCTCTCCCTCAGTGGAAGGTTCAATGTCAGAATAGCGGGAATCACAAATAATATCGTCCACTTTCTTCATCGGTCCGTTGGAGACGCCGGGGAATGAATTCTCACAGTCATAGGCAAAGTAGCGGTAGACTTGCCAAGTTTTGCCAAAGTCTGAGGATCTTTCAATCAACATGGCAGAAGGGCGAAAAGTCTAAAAAAATAACAACAAAAAGGATTTTAGAACAATTGGAGCTACAAAATTGGTTCCTTTCTGTCGATATTGGAAATTTAAATATCCCCTTTTCTGGTTTTTTTTAATACACATCCTCACACAGATTTTTATTTTATTTCATTCTTTATTTTGATCCCAAGGAGAGGGAGTGGTCCAAAGTTGCCCACCTGGCTCTCATACCTAAGATGGGACTAGAACTCACAGACACCTAGTGATTGGCCCAAAGTCACCCAGCTGGCTTTCATGCCTAGGGTGGGACTAGAACTCAGACTCCTAGTGATTGGACCAGAATCATCCAATTAGCTTTCATGCCTAAGGTGGGACTAGAACTCACAGACACCTAGTGATTGGACCAAAGTCACCCAGCTGGCTTTCATGCCTAGGGTGGGGCTAGAACTCACAGACACCTAGTGATTGGCCCAAAGTTGCCCATTTGGCTTTCATACCTGAGATGGGACTAGAACTCACAGACACCTGGTGACTGGACCAAAGTTACCCAGCCGGCTTTCATCCCTAAAGCAAGACTAGAACACATCCTAATGTCAACCGTAGAAAAACTTTTATTTCTTAATGTTCCTATAAGCTGTGCAATTCAACCATCGCAGTTCATATTATGTCTTTTCGGAGTGAAACTCTCAAAGAGGATGAAATATTTGCAAATCCTTTTTTTTTTAAAGGAGTATTTTACCATACATCTGTCCTGCCAGGACATCTGTTGCAAAGCAAAAACAACAACATTTTGTATACAGATGTTTTCCCCCCTCTGCCTCCCCCAACATTATTTTCCACAGCCAAAAGGAAGGAATTTAAGACTTCGTTTATCTTTGTTGCCTTCAATCATTTAATTGTGGAAGTTTGGCAAACATTTGACACCAGGGATAGGAAATTAATTCGGAGCAAGGGAAAAAAAAACCAGTGATCAGAACTCCCCCCCCCCCAAAAAAAATACCCCAGCTGCAGGAATACAGATATGAAGAAGAAACATTAAATCCTTCTCTACTTTTCGAGTGTTTGGAGATGCGTTCAAAGCGGTTCTTATCTAAAAAGGCAGAACACGGCCAATTAAATTGCACCATAAAACTCTGGAATTTGTTGTCTGCCTTCTCTCTTGCATTCCAGGATCAATCGGTGTTTGTTTTTTTTTAAAAAAAATCCTTTAATACCACTTATCTTACGAGGAGAAAATACTTAGTTAAGCCTCTAACTGGCATTGAGGGCCAGGATCTTGGGCTCTTTGCAATTGGGGGGCAGGGGAGGAAATATTATGGGGGTTTTTACCTTGAAGGTCATAATGAGATGAGTGAAATGGAATTCCGCCTCTAGGTCCAATTGGACGGTCACATTTTCGACTCCTACAGGATCAAAAAATAAAGGGGGAGGGGAGAAGAAGTTTCATTGTAAACAAGAACATTTGTTAAAAGTTGAATTCTGTCTCTTGAATTCCCCCGAGGGAGACAGGCAGGGCTTCAAACCAAATCCACTCTTTTTTCTTTTCTTTTCCTTCCTTCCTTTCCTTTCTTTCTTTCTTTCTTTCCTACCTTCATTTCATTTCTCCCCCTTCCCTCCCTTCCCCTCCCTTCTTCCTTCCCTTCCCTTTTCTTTCTTTCCTTCTTTTCTTTCTTCCTTCCTCCCACTTCCCTCTCCCTCCCTGTCCCTTTCCTTTCCCCTTCCTTCCTTCCTTCATTTCATTTCTCCTCCTTCCCTCCTTTCCCCTCCCTTCTCCTCCCTCCCTCCTTCCTTTCTCTTTCTTTGTTTCCTTCATCCCCCTTGCCCCTCCCTCCCTGTCCTTTTCCTTTCTCCTTCCTTCCTTCCTTCCTTCCTTCCTTCCTTCATTCATTCATTTATTTCTCCTCCTTCCCTCCCTTCCCCTCCCTCATTCCTTCCCTCCTTCCCTTCCCATCTCTTTCTTTCCTTCCTTCCTCCCTGCCCCTCCCTCCCTATCCCTTACCTTTCTCCTTCCTTCATTTCTCCTCCTTCCCTCCCTTCCCCTCCCTTCTTCCTTCCCTTCCCTTTTCTTTCTTTCCTTCTTTTCTTTCTTCCTTCCTCCCACTTCACTCTCCCTCCCTGTCCCTTTCCTTTCCCCTTCCTTCCTTCCTTCATTTCATTTCTCCTCCTTCCCTCCTTTCCCCTCCCTTCTCCTCCCTCCCTCCTTCCTTTCTCTTTCTTTGTTTCCTTCATCCCCCTTGCCCCTCCCTCCCTGTCCTTTTCCTTTCTCCTTCCTTCCTTCCTTCCTTCCTTCCTTCCTTCATTCATTCATTCATTTATTTCTCCTCCTTCCCTCCCTTCCCCTCCCTCATTCCTTCCCTCCTTCCCTTCCCATCTCTTTCTTTCCTTCCTTCCTTCCTCCCTGCCCCTCCCTCCCTATCCCTTACCTTTCTCCTTCCTTCATTTCTCCTCCTTCCCTCCCTTCCCCTCCCTTCTTCCTTCCCTTCCCTTTTCTTTCTTTCCTTCTTTTCTTTCTTCCTTCCTCCCACTTCACTCTCCCTCCCTGTCCCTTTCCTTTCCCCTTCCTTCCTTCCTTCATTTCATTTCTCCTCCTTCCCTCCTTTCCCCTCCCTTCTCCTCCCTCCCTCCTTCCTTTCTCTTTCTTTGTTTCCTTCATCCCCCTTGCCCCTCCCTCCCTGTCCTTTTCCTTTCTCCTTCCTTCCTTCCTTCCTTCCTTCCTTCCTTCATTCATTCATTCATTCATTTATTTCTCCTCCTTCCCTCCCTTCCCCTCCCTCATTCCTTCCCTCCTTCCCTTCCCATCTCTTTCTTTCCTTCCTTCCTTCCTCCCTGCCCCTCCCTCCCTATCCCTTACCTTTCTCCTTCCTTCATTTCTCCTCCTTCCCTCCCTTCCTCTCCCTTCTTCCTTCCCTTTCTTTCCTTCTTTTCTTCCTTCCTTCCTCCCCCTTCCCCCTCCCTCTCTGTCCCTTTCCTTTCTCCTTCCTTCCTTCCTTCCTTCCTTCATTTCATTTTTCCTCCTTCCCTCCTTTCCCCTCCCTTCTCCTCCCTCCCTTCTTCCTTTCTCTTTCTTTCTTTCATCACCCTTCCCCCACCCTCCCTGTCCTTTTCCTTTCTCCTTCCTTCCATCCATTTCATTTCTCCTCCTTCCATCCCTTCCCCTCCCTCCTTTCCCCTCCCTCCTTCCTCCCTTTTTTCTTCCTTTTCTTTCCCCCTCCCTCTCTGTCCCTTTCCTTTCTCCTTCCTTCCTTCCTTCCTTCATTTCATTTCTCTTCCTTCCTCTCCCTTCTCCTTCCTTCCCCTCCTTGCTTCCTTTCTTTCCTTTCTTTCTTTCCTTCTTTTTTCCCTTCCTTCCCCTGAGCCAACATTTTGGTTGCTAAGCAAGAGCATTGTTAAGTGAGTTTCACCACATTTTACAAGTTGTCCACGCCCACCCAGTCACATGGCCAGCAAGCCACTCCCACCCAGTTACATGGCTGGCAAGCCACTCCCACAAAGCAGGCCACACCTACAGAAGTGGTTCTAAAAAAATTTGAAGCCCACCACTGACGTACAGCCCTCCCAAGTCCATTTCAGGACCTTCCAATCATATCCTGAGGTGGCCTACCGTTTTCTGACTGCCACCACAGCTTCAGGCGATTCGGAGCGAAAGTAGTGACCACGTTTTCAATGCGATGGCTGTCAGGATTCAGAGTGTCGTGGAACGGATCTCGCGAATCACACGTGAAACATTTCTTGTCATCCTGAAATTAGCAAGGCAAAATCAATTTTGCAACAGCGATGATTTCTCAAGGCTGGTACTCAGACTTCGTTAAATTCCCACTTCATTGGAACTGTTCATGTCCAACATACTGCGGTCCCCAAAAACCCCTTTTATTAATTGACTGTGAATTCTGCTCATTCACATCGAGCAAAGTCTTTCGAGGGAGGATTTACAGTCACAGACCTCATCTGTCTTGGAGAGCTTGCAAAACTTGACAAGGAGTCTAGGAGAGTCACGAACCAATTAAGCGAACTAATTGCCTCCTGCAAACTCCACTCCCCTTTCGCTCCTCTTTTATTTCCTCTGGGAGGGGCCATTCATCGTCCACCTGTGGCCTTACTCCCAAGTCGACCCCTGTTCTTTAGCTGTTCCCTTCCTCTGGCAACTCTGTGCATGCGCTCACTAGGAACAGGCTCCAGCTGTTCTTCTGCCTCACTGATGTCTGACTCCGAAGGCAGGTGATAACTGTTGGATGGCCCTGGCCGCCTGTCTGCCTCTGACACAGAGCCCTCATCAGAGCCTTCCCCAGACTCCAGGATGGGCCCATGTTCCTCCCCAACCTCCTCACTGTCCAAAGCCAGCACTGTCCAAAGACATCTCCATGGTCATGTGGCCAGCATGGCTAAATGCCGAAGGTGCACGGAACGCTGTTACCTTCCCACCAAAGGTGGTCCCTATTTTTCTACTTGCATTTTTTACGTGCTTTCGAACTGCTAGGTTGACAGAAGCTGGGACAAGTAACGGGAGCTCACTCCGTTACACGGCGCTAGGGATTCGAACCGCCGACCTTTCTGATCAACCAGCTCCGCATCTGCAAAAACAGCTCGCTCCCAACGGGAAGCCAACATTATTATCTTTACTGGCACCAAAGACTTCGACACTTTTCTCTCTGACTGCTTTCCAACAAGTGAAGACTTCCATTTTTGGAAATTGGTCTTCTTTAATGTCACGTTGTCAGGCTGGCTGGTACTTTTCTAAACATCTGACCACCTAAACGCTTTCTCAGCCATGCTGACTTTCTCCCGAAACATTTATTAATCTCTCTTTCACTTTTTTTAAGATAAACACTTCTGCCTTTGAAGGGGAACAAGGGGTGACCTTCTCCCTTGCAAAAATCGGAGAACAGCTACAGGTCAGGGTGTTATATAACATCACATTTGTGCAATTCGTGCCAGAACTATTAAAAGGATAAACACAGGGTTTGCTTCTAAGATGGAGCAGACAGGTTCATAATTCAGGCCAATTTGGACAAAACATGGAGAGAAGCAACCTAGAACTAAGGAGAAATTTCCTGACAGGGAGGACAATTAACCAGTGGAACAGCTTGCCACCAGAAGTGGTGGGTTCTCCAACACTGGAGGTTTTTAAGAAGATGTTGGATAACCATTTGTCTGAAGTGGTATAGAGCTGTGATGGTGAACCTATGGCACGAGTGCCCAAAATGGCACATGAAGCCATGTTTCCCTGCCAGTTGATTGTCAGGTGTGCATGCGCGCCAGAACTTGGAACTTCGGCTTTTCCGGAGCACGATCTCTTTGTGTGCGCAGCGGTGCCGAAAACCAGCCTGTGCAATAGCAATAGCAGTTAGACTTATATACTGCTTCATAGGGCTTTCAGCCCTCTCAAAGCGGTTTACAGAGTCAGCATATCGCCCCCAACAACAATCCAGGTCCTCATTTTACCCACCTCGGAAGGATGGAAGGCTGAGTCACCCTTGAGCCGGTGAGATTTGAACAGCCGAACTGCAGAACTGCAGTCAGCTGAAGTAGCCTGCAGTGCTGCACTCTAACCACTGCGCCACCTCGGCTCATCTGAATGCGTGCCCGCCAGCTGATTGAACGTTTTTAATGTTCTGCGCACGCGCTGGACAATTTACTCTCAACGGCGCACACATGCACAGCGAAATGCGCGTAGAGCAAAATGGCAGCGAGCCGTCCCTGCTGTCGTTGTGTTTTTATATCATTCCTGTTTTCGTTTCTGTCCTTTCCCAGGGAGGATCTGGGTTTAGACAGAACTCACAGGAGACAGAGATCAAGAGTTCTTGCTTGTATCACACAGCCGGGGCTAAAAAAATCCATGGGGATTTCATGTTCATCGCATTCAGGAAGTTTTAAAAAAACCAAACCACAACAAATCAGGATAGGAAACAGTGGGATGCATTTTGCACAAAGATATCTGGGTCTGAAAAATGAAGTCTGCTTCCTCTCAACTTTTAGACACCAGCAGATGTTTCTGGTTATCTGGAGGGGGATGTGGGGTTGCTTAGTCAGCTTAAAGGAACAAAGAAAAGGAGGAAAAAGCAGAATACAAGCAGGCTCCGGCTCACGACTGGAACAGAGCCCCAACCTTTCCGTCGCTAACTGAGTTTAGAATCGTTTTGCCCACAATTGAAGTAGGTTTGAAGGAGCTACCTGATTGGACGCGTCTTGCTTTAAGAATCTGAAACGGAAGATTTGGGGTGGGAAAAGATGCAACTTTGACCTTTTACCGATGGGACGGATTTGTTGGTTACGGAAACGGCGACTTTCCATTATTATGAAAAAGTAAAAAGTTGAGCGTAGATCTTAAGGCCTTATTCAGCTGCACCCAGAAAAGTTGGAAGTCAATGTCTTCTTTTTTTTCTTTTTCCCTTTCTTTCACTCATTATTCACCTCCCTATTTTCCCTAATATTTACTTTTGCATTCTCTTTGTATGTCATATTATAATCTAATAAAACTATAATACCAAAAAAAAAAAAGAATCTTAAAAGGAAGTTTTGGAGAGGAGCGAGATGTCTCTGTCAAATAATTTGCATCATTTTATCCTGGGTTGTTTATTATTATTATTATTATTATTATTATTATTATTATTATTATTATTATTATTATTATTTGCAACAACAGAATTGTATCACAGCGGCCAGTTGTTTCGCCGGATTTGGCATTGGTTACTAGTCGGGCCCCACCCAGGGGCCTAGGACGTCATAATGTATTTTCGTAATATGCGTGCAGATCCAAGCAGTGCGGCTTTTTGCATTTGACTGATGGTGATTTTGTCAATTTTTAACTGTTTTAAATGTAATTCCAGTGCTTTTGGAATGGCACCCAGTGTGCCAATTACCACTGGAATTACCACTGCTGGTTTGTGCCATAGTCGTTGAATTTCCATTTTTAAGTCCTGGTATTTTGTGATTTTTTCATGTTCCTTCTCGGCGACCCTGCTATCACCTGGTATTGCGATGTCTATGATTGTGATCTTATTTTTCTCAACCAGTGTGATGTCTGGTGTATTATGCGTCAGTATTTTGTCCGTTTCTATATGGAAATCCCACAAGATCTTGACCATCTGATTTTCGGTGACTTTTTCAGGCTGATGTTCCCACCAGTTTGTTGCTGTTTTAATATTATAATTTTTGCACAAATTCCAATGGATTATTATTATTATTATTATTATTATTATTTCATTGTTTTGATTTCCTTTTCCTTCTCTTTCTCTTAAAGCATGCAATTAAAAGTATTTAAGTGGGTAAGAGATGATGGATAGATGATTTCTTTTCTTTCACGTTGTTGTTCTGATTTCCTTCTCCCTATCTCTCTCTCTCTCCTTTTCTTTTCTTTTAGGTAGGTGACACAATTTAGAACTTAGAAAGGAAAGAAAGGAGAAGCCTTTTAACAAAGGGTGATATGATTAAAACCTAGAATAGGTGACAGAAATAAGAGAAGGGGGAATAGCAACGTATACATTTTTATATACCAAAACGAAAGCAGTAACAAGAGAAAACGTGGAATAACTGAACAATGATAGATTGCAACCTAAGACAAATGGGTATTATTTACTAGAAATATATGTTTATTGAATGCAACAATTATGATTAACTTTGTTAGTTGTATTTGTATTGGAATATAGGACACTCAGATGTCACACTGTTCACGCATCGATTTGATACATTTATAAAAAAAATGGGGTGGGTGGGAGAAGAATTACCTGCGTTTCCCAGTAAACCCTCCTCTACAGCTGCCTCTTTTGCCTTACCTGCAGGTGGCTGACAATGCAGAATGGGTCAGGTTTGTGAAGTCCGCAGGTGGAGGTGACGGTGAGTTTGTTGGCTCGGCCAATCAGCAAGTCCCCTGTTGCTGGATAGCAACTGCCTTCTGCACACCCATAGCTGTATTCTGGCCCTTGACCTGCTACGAAGGCCCAGAGACCTGAAATAAAGAGGGTCAAAAGAAGAAAGCATTGATTTCATTAGGGGGGGATTAAATTCCCCTCCATACTAAAAAGCAGAGACATCACCCTGCCAACAAAAGTGTGTCTAGTCAAGGCTGTGGTTTTCCCGGTCGCAATGGATGGCTGTGAAAGTTGGACCATAAGGAAGGCTGAGCGCCAAAGAATGGAGGCCTTTGAACTCTGGTGCTGGAGAAGACTCCTGCATTGAGTCCCTTGGACTGCAAGGCCATCCAACCGGTCAGTCCTAGAGGAGATCAACCCTGGCTGCTCTTTAGAAGACCAGATCCTGAAGAGGAAACTCAAATCCTTTGGCCACCTAATGAGAAGGAAGAAGGACTCCCTGGAGAACAGCCTCATGCTGGAAACGATGGAGGGCAAAAGAAGAAGAAGGGGACGGCAGAGAAGGAGATGGCTGGATGGAGTCACCAAAGCAGTCGGCCTGAGCTTAAATGGACTCCAGAGGATGGTGGAGGGCAGGAAGGCCTGGAGGAACGTTGTCCATGGGGTCACGATGGGTTGGACATGACAACTAACAACAGCAACAATACCCAAACTAATACTTTGGAAAACTAAGTAAAGACAGCAGAGTAACATTCTTTTGTCTGGTGGCAGCTCCAACAGCTCCTGCTGAGCCACAACAGGTCCCCTTCCAGCTCTATTCCGATTGCTTGAACTCTTGTCTTGAACCACCCAGATCTAAACCAGATTGGGTTATTTTGTAGGGTTTGGATCTACTTTGAAGTCACCCCCCCGGTCAAAATTCAAAAGTCACCCCTTTCTGATGCAAACCACTCATAGCATCCTGTTGTGGCCAGCAGGAGCCGTTGGAGCTGCTGCCAGACTCCAACAGTGAGGGGCCCTCTGAGTCGGCTCTGGAGGATGTGGAGGACCTTGGACAGGGTTCCGACTCTGAGCAGGGCGCAGAGAGGCTGATTGGCCACCAGGAGGCACCTGAGCCTTGGACCAGTGGGGAGGAGACAAGGGAGTGTGAGCCGGAGGCCAGTAGTGAGTTGTTCCTGGATGCACGCCATCGAAGAGCTACTAGGCATCAGGAACAATTACGCAATTACAGGAGGTGATTGTACTCAGCTGGTGGTCATTAGGCTCCTCTCCAGACTATAAAAAGCTACTTGTGCACACGGCCCTCTTTGCAGAAGTCAACGCAGGATTGAATGTCGGAGAACTTTGTGTGAGCTTGACAGGCTGGATTGCTGCCAAGCCTTATCTGTATTTATTGCTTTCCGAGTTTGTCTTAGTTGCTGCCAAGGTCCTTATCTGTTTGTTATGCTTGGCTTTCAGCCACCGAGGTTTTGGTTCTTTGCTATTAAAGTACATTCCAGTTAAGCTTGTCTCGGCATTTGTTACTGGATGGAGGAGGGGGTCAGAACAGCATCCCTTCTCAAATCCCATTTCTTTCCTTTCTTAACTCTTTCTTTGCTATTTCTTCACTGCAAAGATGCACAGCAGCAACTCAGTGTGTAAGAAAACAAAGGGTATCCCGTGGGGAGAGAGCATGCAGGAGTTACAACCTCAGTTGTCAATCATTTGCAAACCGATCCTACAATTAACTCCGAAGCAAGTTTGCTGTATTCCAAAACGGATTCACGCACAGAAGATCATTCCTCGCGGTTGTCGACCCTCAGAGCTGGAGATTTTAATAGCTGGATCGCTTCTCTATAAAAGTTTTAATGAATCTTTTAAAATCGCTTTAAAAAAAATAACCCGAGATTCACTGATCCGAGCTTGCTTCCAAAAAAGGTAAAAAGAGATCAGACGTGGGCTGCAAAACTCCAGGCCACCACTAGGGGGGGGAGGCGTCATAGAACCACTTGCTGCCATCTAGCGGAAGTTGAGATATTCGCAGGCTGGATCTTAAGACTGCAATTAGCTGTATTGAATGTACATTAATCGGCATCGGTGTAAATGAAATTGCCTTGCATGCGGCTCTCCACCTCTATTATATGCTACATAAATGTGACTGGATGGATGGATGGATGGATGGATGGATGGATGGATGGATGGATGGATGGGCGGGCAGACGGGCAGACGGACAGACTGACAGACAGACAGATAAATAGATTAGATTAGATTAGATAGATAGATAGATAGATAGATAGATAGATAGATAGATAGATAGATAGATACTGTAAATGATAGATACTATAAATGATGGATGGATGTATAGATAATAGATAGATAGATAGATAGATAGATAGATAGATAGATTAGATAGATAATAAATAGATAATAGATAGATAAATATAGATACTGTAGATGATAGATACTGTAAATGATGGATGGATAGAATAGATATAGGTAGATAGATAAATAGATAGATAGCAATAGCAATAGCAGTAGACTTATATACCGCTTCATAGGCCTTTCAGGCCTCTCTAAGCGGTTTACAGAGAGTCAGCATATTGCCCCCAACAATCTGGGTCCAAAGTTTTGAGCGGCCGAAAGAGAGAGAGGGTGGAGGAGAGAGAAAGAGAGAGGGGGAGAGAAAATAGAGAAAGGAAGAGAGGAACGGAGGAGGGAGAGGGAGGGAGAAAGAAAAAAACAGAAAGGAGGAGAGGAAGGGAGAAAAGAGGGGGAACGAGAGGGAGGGAGGGAAAAAAGGAGAAGGAAAGAGAGGAAGCTAGGAGAGAAAGGGAAAGAGAGGAAGGGGAGAGAGAAAAGGAGAAAGAGACGGGGAGTAGAGAGAGGGGGGTAGGGAGAAAAGAGAGAAAGAAAGAGAGAAAGAAAGTAAGGGAGGGAAGGAGGAAGGAGAGAGGGGGTGGAGGAGAGAAAAAGAGAGGGAAGGGAGAAAGAGAGGAAAAGTAAGAGAAAGTGAGAGAAGGAGAAGAGAGAGAGGGTGGGGTGAACAGAAAGAGAGGGAAAGGGAGAGGAAAAGATAGATAGATAGACAGACAGACAGATAGATAGATAAAAGTACAGACAGACAGATATAGATAGATACTGTATATGATAGATACTGTAAAGGATGGATGGATGGATGGATGGATGGATGGATGGATGGATGGATAGATAGATAGATAGATAGATAGATAGATAGATAGATAGACAGACAGACGGTCAGACAAACAGAGATATAGATACTGTAGATGATAGATACTATAAAGGATGGATGCATGGATGGATGGATGGATGGATGGATGGATGGATGGATGGATAGATAGATAGGTAGGTAGATAGATAGATACTGTAGATGATAGATGGATCGATGGATGAATGGATAGATAGATAGGTAGGTAGGTAGGTAGGTAGGTAGGTAGATAGATAGATACTGTAGATGATGGATGGATGGATGGATGGATAGATAGAAAGATACTGTAGATGATAGATACTGTAAAGGATGGATGGATGGATGGATGGACGGATGGATGGATGGATAATAGATAGATAGACAGATAGACGGATGGACAGACAGACATAGATAGATTCTGTAGATGATGGATGGACGGACGGACAATAAATAAATAAACAAACAAACAAAGCCTATTCCCACATGTATTATGTGACCCGGCGAAACAACGCAGCCTAGTTTAGACGCCGGCCTCGTGTCTGAGATCCCCCCCTCCCCCCGTCGCCAACAGATCCGATCCCAAGACTTCTGACCGTCTGGATGGGGTGCCCGGATCCCTTGGGATCTTCCTTTCCCTGCCTCCGACGGTCACTTCCCTTCCCCAGGGCCAGGCTCGCTCCTGATGCAAAGAGCGACGGAGGCGTTGCGAAACCTGGGCGAGTTTCCCAACGGCCCTTTTCGGAAGCCCCTGGGATTCCTTAGGCCGGAGAGGTTTATCTTTTTGGGGGGGAGGGAGGGAGGGAGGGTCTCCCTCCTGGACATGTTTGGCGGTTCCAGCATCCGATTTCGCAACGCCGCCCAAATCCACAAACTTCGCCCTGAATGAAACGGTTGCAATGAACAAGCCGGGAAGGGATCCCCTTCGATCCCAAAGGCATTCACGATCTCAAGAAAGCCCCCTCCAGGCACAAGACCCTTAGCTGGGGAGGGGCACGGGGAGCGAAGGGGTCTGCGCCCCAAAGAGCCTGCATATCGCCATACAAGGGCCGAAAGAAACGTCTGCAAAGAAATCCGGGGCAGCGTCGCTGCTTCCAAGCCCCATGGACCCCCCCCTCCCCTCCCCCAAACCCTCGCTTTGCAGCGCCTCCTGCCCGCCCACCCTCCTAAAAACCCGTGCTTTCCCCAACTCCCCTAAAAGTTTTGAGCGGCCGAAAGAGAGAGAGGGTGGAGGAGAGAGAAAGAGAGAGGGGGAGAGAAAATAGAGAAAGGAAGAGAGGAACGGAGGAGGGAGAGGGAGGGAGAAAGAAAAAAACAGAAAGGAGGAGAGGAAGGGAGAAAAGAGGGGGAACGAGAGGGAGGGAGGGAAAAAAGGAGAAGGAAAGAGAGGAAGCTAGGAGAGAAAGGGAAAGAGAGGAAGGGGAGAGAGAAAAGGAGAAAGAGACGGGGAGTAGAGAGAGGGGGGTAGGGAGAAAAGAGAGAAAGAAAGAGAGAAAGAAAGTAAGGGAGGGAAGGAGGAAGGAGAGAGGGGGTGGAGGAGAGAAAAAGAGAGGGAAGGGAGAAAGAGAGGAAAAGTAAGAGAAAGTGAGAGAAGGAGAAGAGAGAGAGGGTGGGGTGAACAGAAAGAGAGGGAAAGGGAGAGGAAAAGAGAGGAAGAGGAAGAGAGAGGGGGGAAGAGGGAGAGTGGGGAGCGGACAGAAAGAGAGGGAAGGGGAGAGAGAGAGAAAAAGAGAAAGTAAGAGAAAGAGAGAGGATGGGGAACAGAAAGAGAGGGAAGGGGAGACGAAAAGAGAGAGGAAAAGTAAGAGAAAATGAGAGAGGGAGAAGAGAGATGGTGGAGGGACAGAAAGAGAGGGAAGGGGAGAGAGAAAAAGAGAGAGAGAAAGACAGAGTAGAGAGAGGGTGGGGGGAGAGAGAGAAAAGAGCGAAAGAAAAAGAAAAAAAGAAAGTAAGGGAGAAGAGAGAGAGGGTGCGGGCACAGAAAGAGAGGGAAGGGGAAACGAAAAGAGAGGAAAAGTAAGAGAAAATGAGAGAGGAAGAAGAGAGGGAGGGTGGGGGGGACAGAAAGAGAGGGAAGGGGAGAGAGAAAGAGAGAGAAGGAGGAGAGAGAGAGGGTGGGGGGACAGAAAGAGAGGGAAGGGGAGAGAGAAAGAGAGAGAAGGAGGAGAGAGAGAGGGTGGGGGGACAGAAAGAGAGGGAAGGGGAGAGAGAAAGAGAGAAAGAAAAGAGAGACAGAGAGAAGATTCCACGATCCCCAAATTCTTTCTAAGCCAGGGGAATATAGATATATTTTGTCTCCCCCCCCCCCGAGTATCTCCCACCACCGCCCCCCGCCCTAAATAAAACCCCAAGGCAAAGAAACCCCTTTTCCAAAACGTGCTTCATTACCTAGGAAACAGCCGAGGGACACCTGGAAAACTCCCATCGCGGGGCTTCGGCGGGACAGGCTGGGAGGAGGAGAAGGAAAAAAAGGGGGAAAAAGAAAAAGAAAAGAAAGGCGCTTCCCTTCTCTCCGAAGCTCCGCTTTACAACACTGGCTTTTTTAAAAGGGGTCGTTTTAAGGGGTCTTTTCTCCCTACAACGACCCGGAGCGCCTTCTGAGCCCCCCGCGAGCTCCGACCTCGCGTCTCTTCTGGCGGCCGCCGCTGCTGAGAGACAGAGAGAGAGAGAGTGGGAGAGGAAGGAGCCTCCCCTCGCGGCCAGGAGGGAGGGGGGAATGTGGGTGGGTGGGATGTGTTGGGGGGGGAGGCTCTACCTACCACGCAAGCGCTAAGGCTGGGCAGGGGGAAGTGGAGCAGCATCCGGAGAGGAGAGAGTGGGAGACTCAGCCCGTGGGACGGGTGGGGGTGGGGGCTAGGTGGAGGGGTCCTTTATTCCCGCGGGGTGGGTGGGTGCTGAGGACACTGATATTTCCCTTCCTCCTCCCTCCCCCCAAAGGCAGCACCCATGGCTCAACGCTCTCAACCCAAGATCCAGGGATGGCTTTGGATGGGGTTGGACTAGAAGACCTCTAAGGTCCCTCCCCTGCCCTAGGATTCTGGGTTCTATTTGGGGATTAAGTCTGGGGCTTAAATTTATGGGGAGGGGCTTTCAGAGGAGGCTTCCAAGGCTTAAAGCACTGTGTAAGATGTGGGGGGAGGTGGGGAGGGATAAAACCAATTTTTGGGAATGCTGTGATGTGATTGTAGGCTCTGGAGTGGGAAAGAATTCTTCCGCCGAGTGGTATTTTATGGTTACACGCTTGTGTAAAGTGCACGCAAGTGTTCTGTCCCTTGGGCATACAGGGGAGACCAAAGGAAAAACAGCCGTTCTTTTGGGGTAAGTCAATCTGGATTGCAAAATTCTGCATGGCCCTTAGGTGGCAGCAAAGAGCAAGTGGGTTTCTTCTTCGCTGCCCACTAGTGGCCATCTGGATATTGCAGGCACAGATAGGGTAATAAATCAGGTAGCCCTGATTTATGAACCCAGTTGGGACCACGGTTTCTGTTGCTAAGCAAGGCCGTCGTTAAGTGAATCACATCTGATTTTTGCAACCTTCTTTGCTACAATTGTTAAGGGGATCGCTGTGGAGGTGAGGAGAATCATGAGGTGGTTATGAGCCTTGGTTATGGCGCAGTGGTGAGAGTGCAGTACTGCAGGCTACTTCTGCTGACTGCCGGCTGCCTGCAATTTGGCAGTTTGAATCTCACCAGGCTCAAGGTGGACTCAGCCTTCCGTCCTTCCAAGGAGGGTAAAACGAGGAGCCACCAAAGAGGTTTTGAGAAGTTTTGACTTGCTGCTCTTTAAGCTGGGTTGTTTTTATATAGACATTTCATTGCCAAACTAAACAACATTATCAGGGCTAATAAGGAGTTTGGTTTTTCTCCTTACTAGCACTGATGATGTTACCTAGTTGGGTAATGAAATGTCTGCAAGAAAACAACCAAGCTCAGAGAGCACCAAGGACCCTACAAGTCGTCCTCCTCCTCCTCCTCCTCCTCCTCCTCCTCCTCCTCCTCCTCCTCCTCCTCCTCCTCCTCCTCCTCCTCCTCCTCCTCCTCCTCCTCCTCCTTTCCACACACTATTCCCTTCTAGCATTGATGATGTTACCTAATTGGGTAATGAAATGTCTGCAAGAAAACAGCCAAGCTCAGAGGGCACCAACGGCCCAACAATCCTCCTCCTCCTCCTCTTCTTCTTCTTCCTCCTCCTCCTCCTCCTCCTCCTCCTCCTCCTTTCCACAGACTATTCCCTTCTAACACTGATGATGTTACCTAATTGGGTAATGAAATGTCTGCAAGAAAACAGCCAAGCTCAGAGGGCACCAACAGCCCAACAATCCTCCTCCTCCTCTTCTTCTTCTTCTTCTTCCTCCTCCTCCTCCTCCTCCTCCTCCTTTCCACACCCTATTCCCTTCTAACACTGATGATCTTACCTAATTGGGTAATGAAATGTCTGCAAGAAAACCACCAAGCTCAGAGAGCACCAAGGACCCCACAGTCGTCATCCTCCTCCTCTTCCTCCTCCCTGCTAACCCCTTCCCTTCCCAAAACTGATGGTGTTACCTAGATTGGTAATGAAACGTCTGCAAGAAAACCACCAAGCTCAGAGAGCACCCAGGGCCCCTCGTTTCATCCCTGAGCTACAGATATTCTTCTTTATTTCAACTTTCCCCTGCGAATACCCCTGGATGGACGAAAAGGCTCTCCTTATCTTCAGCATCTTCTCTGCAAGGCGATACGGTAACCCGGCATTTAAATAAGAGCTTAAAGCAGCCGTAGTTGAAAAACAGCATTGTAAGACGACTCCTTCAAACACACTCAGCTAGTTAGGTTACACTGACTCCAGGAGTTGTTGGTTGTGAATAGTCTGGGGGTGGGGGGGTGGAGGATGGGTGATCGACCATTGTCCCGGCCTTAACATTTGTGAGGTCGGTGAGTCATGGAACAAAACTCCAAAGACTTTTAAACCACTCAGGGAAATAGCAAAACACAGCAAAAACTAATCAATAGCCCTCTTAAGAATGTCACGGGAAATTAACACGACCTTCTCTAAGCCTGAAATATCTTGAAAGGGTTCCGTAAAGGCCCACTTTTTTTAAAAAAAGGCGCAAAATATTGGTTTTTCTTCGGCTCCAGCCGCCTAACGAAGGCCAGCAACGTCTGAAAACTTCGCAGCATTTCGCACTATTTCAGCGTTTCAAAGGCTGGGCCACATTTATTCTGAACACGGCAAAACGAGCTGCCAGATTCTCCCCATGGGAATTTAAAAAGGTGTTTGTCCACTTTATTAGTTAATTTTAAAGTCATAGGGGAATCTTCGACAATTGTGTCCGGCATTGTTGCGGCTGAATGAGTCCTTTTGTTCCGTGGGTTTTTTCCCGTTTTATGACCTTGACTCGGCCTTCCATCCTTCCAAGGTCACTAAAATGAGGACCCATATTGTTGGGGCAAGAGGCTGACTCTCTAAACTGCTTAGAGAGGGATGCGAAGAACTGAGAAGCGGTATATAAGTCTAAGCGCTATTGCCCTTCCTTTTTTCCTTCCTTTTTTCCTTCCTTCCTTCCTTCCTTCCTTCCTTCCTTCCTTCCTTCCTTCCTTCCTTCCTCCCTCCCTCCCTCCCTCCCTCCCTTCCTTCTCTCTTATTCCCTTTCTCATTCCCCTTCCTTGTGGCACAGTGGTGAGAATGCAGTATTGCAGGCTGACTCTGCCCACTGCCAGGAGTTCAATCCTGACCGGCTCAAGGCTGACTCAGCCTTCCATCCTTCCAAGGTCACTAAAATGAGGACCCAGATTGTTGGGGCAAGAGGCTGACTCTGTAAACTGCTTGTAAACTGCTTAGAGAGGGATGCGAAGAACTGAGAAGTGGTATATAAGTCTAAGTGCTATTGCCTTTCCTTCCTTCCTTCCTTCCTTCCTTCCTCCCTCCCTCCCTCCCTCCCTTCCTTCTCTCTTATTCCCTTTCTCATTCCCCTTCCTTGTGGCACAGTGGTGAGAATGCAGTATTGCAGGCTGACTCTGCCCACTGCCAGCAGTTCGATCCTGACCGGCTCAAGGCTGACTCCGCCTTCCATCCTTCCAAGGTCACTAAAATGAGGACCCAGATTGTTGGGGCAAGAGGCTGACTCTGTAAACTGCTTAGAGAGGGCTGTAAAAGCACTGTGAAGTGGTATATAAGTCTAAGCGCTATTGCCCTTCCTTCCTTCCTTCCTTCCTTCCTTCCTTCCTTCCTTCTTTCCTTCTCTGATATTCCCTTTCTCATTCTACTTCCTTGTGGCACAGTGGCGAGAATGCAGTATTGCAGGCTGACTCGGCCCACCGCCAGGAGTTTGATCCTGACTGGCTCAAGGCTGACTCAACCTTCCATCCTTCCAAGGTCACTAAAATGAGGACCCCGATTGTTGGGGCAAGAGGCTGACTGTGCATGCACGCGTCACCCTCACATGTGCACCCTGCCCCCCCCACATATGTGCGCATCTCCTGCATGAGCCCCACCCTCCATGCGTGCGTGACAGAGGCCCGAAAACCAGCTGGCCGGCAGGAGGTGCATGCGCGCATGCGTGGTGAAGCTGAGCTCGGGCGATGGCTCGCATGCCCGCAGAGAGGGCTCTCCATCCCATAGGTTCGTCATCGCGATGGCAGGGTCTCCTGCTTAAGCAGAGGGTTGGACTAGAAGACCTCCAAGGTCCCTTCCAACTCTGTTGTTCTGCGTTTGTGGATCCTTTGAACATTAGTCCAGAAAGTTTCTCAACTCCCTGTCCCTGGACTTTTGGGAAGGAGGAGGGAAAAATGGTGGAGGGAAGTCAATTTATTACCTCCGGGGGGGGGGAAACAGTGTCCGATTTCTCCATCAATCAGTTGGGGAATGTAGGCCTGGGTTGGGGGGGGGAGGGAGGAAGGGTCTGTCCAGCTGCTATTCTCAACTTTTCTGAGAGTTTCTTTAGTTTTCCTGACCTAATGATTAAACCCTCTGGGCTCCTAAAACAGGCCAAGCAGTTTAATCATTAGGCAGCCGAGGTTAAAATATTTGCCAGGGGAGAAGCGACACACCGGTAAATAAATGTTGGTGAGTATGCCCCCCCGCCCCGCCCTCCCCAAATGCAAGATGAAAGCGATTGCCTCCCGCTGGGATTATTGGTGCTTTCTGGGAATTGGCTGGGAGAGAAAGATTTATAATAGAGAGAGAGAGAGAGAGAGAGGGAGGGAGGGAGGGAGAGAGAGAGAGAGTTGTGGATCCTTTTAGAGAAAGAAGACCGAGATAACTAACACCAGGTGTTCAGAAAATCTTTTTAACAGGGAGGTTTCCAAAATTTTGGAGCACCTGAAAGGTCATGAGAATGGGGAGCTTTTGGGGGTTGGGGGGGGGGGAAATGCAGTCTTTTTAAAAACATCACAGGCAGGAAAAAACACACACACAGACACACACACAGTGTTTGTCGGTTTGGAACCAGTGGTCCTATCCAGAAAAGGACACAATAACCTTTACAGCGGTGGTGAAATTCAATTTTTTTTACTACTGGTTCTATAGGTGTGGCTTGGTGGGCATGGCATGGCTTGTTGGGCGAGACTTGTTGGGCGTGGCAGGGGAAGGATACTGCAAAATCTCCATTCCCACCCCACTCCGGGGCCAGCCAGAGGTGACATTTGCCGGTTCTCCAAACTACTCAAAATTCCTGCTGCCGGTTCTCTGAACTACTCAAAATTCCTACTACCAGTTCTCCAAACTACTCAAAATTTTCACTACCAGTTCTCCGAACTACTCAAAATTTCCGCTACCGGTTCTCCGAACTACTTAAAATTTCCACTATCGGTTCTCTGAACTACTTAAAATTTCCACTACCGGTTCTCCAAACTACTCAAAATTTCCACTAATGGTTCTCCAAACTACTCAAAATTTCCACTACCGGTTCTCCAAACTACTCAAAATTTCTGCTACCGGTTCTCCAAACTACTCAAAATTTTTGCTACCGGTTCTCCAAACTACTCAAAATTTTTGCTACTGGTTCTCCGAACTACTCAAAATTTTCACTAATGGTTCTCTGAACTACTCAAATTTTCCACTACCGGTTCTCCAAACTACTCAAAATTTCTGCTACCGGTTCTCCAAACTACTCAAAATTTTTGCTACCGGTTCTCCAAACTACTCAAAATTTTTGCTACCGGTTCTCTGAACTACTCAAACTTTCTGCTACCGGTTCTCCAAACTACTCAAAATTTTTGCTGCCGGTTCTCCGAACTACTCAAAATTTCCACTAATGGTTCTCCAAACTACTCAAAATTTCCACTACTGATTCTCTGAACTACTCAAAATTTCCACTACTGGTTCTCCAAATTACTCAAAATTTCCACTACTGATTCTCTGAACTACTCAAAATTTCCACTACTGGTTCTCCAAATTACTCAAAATTTCTGCTACCGGTTCTCTGAACTACTAAAAATTTCTGCTACCGGTTCTCCAAACTACTCAAAATTTCTGCTACCGGTTCTCTGAACTACTCAAAATTTCCACTAATGGTTCTCCAAACTACTCAAAATTTCCACTACTGATTCTCTGAACTACTCAAAATTTCCACTACCGGTTCTCCAAATTACTCAAAATTTCTGCTACCGGTTCTCCAAACTACTCAAAATTTTTGCTGCCAGTTCTCTGAACTACTCAAAATTTCTGCTACCGGTTCTCCAAACTACTCAAAATTTTTGCTACCGGTTCTCTGAACTACTCAAAATTTGAACCTGCTGGATTTCACCACTACTTTACAGGACTTAAGGATCAGAATAGAATAGAATAGAATAGAATAGAATAGAATAGAATAGAATACAACACAACACAACACAATACAATACAATTCTTTATTGGCCAAGTGGGATTGGACACAGAAGGATTTTTTTCTCTGGTGCATATATTCTCAGTATACATAAGGAGAATAAAATACATTCATCAAGAATAAAAAGATGCAACACTTAGTGAGTTGAGGTTACTAATAAGGTATCAAATTGTATTAGAAAACAAATAAAAACAATATAAATTGAAAGATACAAACAACATGGTTATAGTCATAAGTGGGGAGAGAGAGATAGCAGGAAGGAAGAGAAGAATGGGAAAGTGACTTATTTTCCACTTCTCTTGTTTCAGTTCTATGTAACAATTATAGTAATA
Organism: Thamnophis elegans; assembly: GCF_009769535.1. Classification (NCBI taxonomy): domain Eukaryota; kingdom Metazoa; phylum Chordata; class Lepidosauria; order Squamata; family Natricidae; genus Thamnophis; species Thamnophis elegans. Next base: position 79,866,741 of record NC_045547.1, read on the forward strand.
TTCAGCCAGTAGATGGCAGTGTTTACATGTTTAGATCTATAGTATATACTCTATGCTCTTTTATTCTAAATAGTTTCCTGTTTCCTGTTAGAGTTAAAACAGTTGAGCAGTAAAGTACATGGTGACTGTGCTCTTTGTTTGCTCTCTGTGGTGCTTTATATAAACAGAATTTCTAACAAATACCATTGTAGGAAATTCCATACTATTGTCTGAAACGAATTTTCAGATTCAGCTGGAGGTTGGACTAGAAGACCTCTAAGGTCCCTTCCAACTCTGTTGTTTTGCTCTGTTCTGTATTACTTTATAATCACTTTTATAAAAGGCCTTCAAGATTTTCATAAAGGCATACTCTATGACAGTGTTTCTCAACCTTGGCAACTTTGGTTTTAACAAGATGTGTGGACATTAACGCCAAGAATTTTCCGACCTGCTGGGAGTTGAATCCATACATCTTAAAACTGTCAAACTTGAGAAACAGTTCCCTATGTTATTCTCTTAAACACCTGGACATTTTCAATTCTAGTTTGTTAAAAACAACAACAAGAAGAATGATCTGTGTACAGCTACTTCCAAATGGAACATGCAATTCCTCTTTTCCAGCATGGAATTTTCCAGTTAACCTTTTGTGGCACGGAATTTTCCATACTAAGTCCTCTGCGTTTTCTCACCTTTTTTCCATCAAAAAAAGAAAGAAAGAAGAAAGGAAGAGAGAGAGAGAGAGAGAGAGAGAGAGAGAGAGAGAGAGAAAGAAAGAAAGAAAGAAAGAAAGAAAGAAAGAAAGAAAGAAAGAAAATGAAATAATAGTGTATCCCTTGGACAGAATATCAATTTTAGAAAAAAAAATTGGCATGCATAAAAAATTTACTTTATAAAAATACATTTTATTAGTCAAGCATAATAAGCCATTTCAAATAACATAGCAGTGGCTGTACAATTAAGAAAACATGCACATATTACAATGATTAAAGAAAAGTAAACGGTGTGTGTGTGTGTGTGTGTGAAAGACGCCACTAAGAGTCATTATGAGGACATGTTCAGAGGACTGCAGCTTAAAACTGTAGGATTCCTCCATTTTTCTTTAAAATAGAAATGAAATAAAAAATTTCCTAACTGGCCATTCATACTTATTCAAATTAGAATGCAGTTTTATTCATTCTACTGCATACTGCATAACACACATACATGCAGTTTCCTGGAAATGGTACTTAGTAAGATCATTAATGAGTAAGCACATCGCACTTATAACACTGCAATGTTCTATTAACAGGTAGTCCTTGTTTAGCGACCGAAATTGGAACCGGCAACGGTCGCTAAGTGAAATAGCACCCGTGCTGATAGTTTTAAAATGTTCTTTTTCTTTACAGACCTGCAAAGGTCACAAACCAGAGGATTGCCACCAAGTTACTTTTTTCATCACCACCGTAACTGCAAACTGTCACTAAACAGGACCGTCGCTCAACGAGGACGACCTGTACAGAGTGCGGGAAATACCTGCATGGCGTTGTGATTTGCAATATATTCCGTATTCTTGTCGTTTATTCTAGTCTCATCCCTTTCTTTCCGTATGCAGTGCAGTGAAGTTGCAAGCGTTATCGTTTATAATTTCCGTAACTCCTCTAGAAAGCTATGCGTAACTTTCCTGTGGCGCAAAATCACTCCGTGGGTGCCCTGTTTTCCCAAAAGTAAGACCTCCCCGGATAATAAGCCCAATCAGGCTTTTGAGCGCATGTGCTAAAATAAGCCCTCCGCCGAAAATATTGCAACACAGCAGCAGCCGTGAGGTGATCATGCTCTCTGCCTCCTGCATCTTAAAAATAATAAGACCTCCCCGAAAATAAGGCCAAGCGCTTATTTCGGGGGTCAAAAGAAAGACCCTGTCTTATTTTCGGGGAAACACGGTAAACTTAACATTTTCTGCAGATAATGGGAATTGACACTGTATTTCAAAACAAAAAGATCTATCTCTTAGGTTCGCTCTCAGTTTAAAGCTCCGTAGATCAAAATTGGGCCTAGCTGGTTCCTCAAATATATATTTAAATCTATTAAAATCCTGATGAAGACTGCAGTCCATCCTATGGCTATGGAACCACTTGATCTTCGTTGCTGGTCTTGTAATTTTTATGTGAAACTAGCTGATAACCTGGCGTTGCCCATGTATTTATTTATCCCAATATCCTGTATTAGCTAGGAGTGGTGATGTCAACGTAAGTGCGGAATGGGTTGTCCTACCTATTTCCATGAATGTTACCATAATTCCTGAAGAAGCGATGGAAAGAGCAACATCTCCCTGAGCTCTAATTTGGCGACAATTAAAATAGTTAAAATTGTTTTCCCTGTGCCCGCCAGAAACATAACTTCTAATGTTGGATTTTACCCCATACCGGAGGGAGCTCCCTTGTGGAGTGCTTTGAAGCTGTTTCCCTGGAAATTCCACTGCGCTGCAAAGTAGAAGCCATTTTAAGGCAGTACAGTAGAAGCCGTTTGAAGGCACAACAGTCTGTATCTTAACAGAACACACACCCCAAGGGATGTTAGGTGTGTCTGACCCCAACAGTATTTGTTTCCAGAGAGTAAGTCATCTGTGTACCAAGTTTGGTTGAAATTGCTCGCGGCGTTCCAGAGTTATGCTGGAACACACACACACACACAAACACACACAGACATTTTTATAGATATAGAAGATTCTTTCAGAACAGAAATATGTAAGGATGTTATTTCTGCCTTCATATTTTTTTTAAATGGGAAAACTGTAGTGCAAGTAGTCCTTGATTTGCAACGGTGACCATTTGAAGTTAAATTGGAAAAAAATAACTTATGACCGTTTTTCACATTTGCGACCGTTGAAGCATTCCCCAGGGTCATGTGATCAAAATTCAGACGCTCGGCAACCAAGTTCAAGGCCCTTATTGTCATTGTACATCATGTATGCAATGACGTTAGTAACCGACTCATATTTATGACAGTTCCATGGTCCCGGGATCATGTCATCCCCTTTAGTGACCTTCCGACAAGCGAAGTCGACGGGGAAAGCCCGATTCACTTAACAACCTTGTTTCTAACTTAACAGCTGCTGCGATTCGCTTCACGATGGCGGCAAGAAAGGTCGTACAATGGGTCAAAACTCACTTAACAGCTCTCCCACTTAGCAAGAGAGATTTTGGATTCTGTTGTGGTCATAAATCGAGGATTACCTGAGGTAAAACTTGGATCCTCATATCTTGCTTTTGTAAGACTGCTGGTGCCAATGTGACTGTGTGTATCGTATTGTTTTCACTATGGGACAGTTTAGAATTTTTAAAATCTATTTTAACTTTTGCATTTATAATTTTTTTTTGCTGTAAATCCTCTATTAAACAATGATAAATCTCCTGGCGGAGGATGTTTTGTCTTTACTCAATAAATATCTTGGCTGTTTAGGAAATGCTCTTCTCAAACAACTTTTCCAGTGTTACAACTTGTCGAAGGAAGGAAACCCTTACAATATCCCCCCACCCCCTTACTTCTGGTGATGGGGATAATCTAAGAATAAAATCTGATTGTTCACAAGGATGCCTGCCAATGGGAAAGTCGTTACTCACAAAGTCTGAAGCGACAACTGTGACGTTGTGTTATCAGCCAAGTCAGAACAAGAGTTGGGGCAGAAGACATGCTTCCCGTCTGAAAGGAAATTCCAGCTACTTAGTGTCGTAAATTATTGTGAGTTGAGGTATAAACAAACAGTCTGCGTGTAATTTTATTCCAATTCTGGAATTTGACGGTTTAGATTCCTGGCAGGGCTAACGGCTTCAAATTTTAAAGGATGCCTATTTAATTTGAGTTTAATGTCATTTAGATTATTATTATTTTTAATCTCCCCTTTATTATTTTGATAATAAGCTACCCTTATATTATCCTTCCGGGACACGGTGGCTCACTGGCTTGTCAATCAGAAAGGTCGGCAATTCGGCGGTTCGAATCCCTAGCGCTGCGTAATGGAGTGAGCTCCCGTTCCTTGTCCCAGCCTCTGCCAAACTAGCCGTTCGAAAGCAAAAATGCAAGTAGAAAAATAGGAACCACCTTTGGTGGGAAGGGAACAGCGTTCCGTGCGCCTTCGGTGTTTAGTCATGACCACAGAGATGTCTTCAGACGTCTTCTCTGGCTCTTTGGTTTTGAAACGGAGATCAGCACTGCCCCCTAGAGTCGGGAAACGACTAGTACATATCTGCGAGAGGAACCTTTACCTTATATTATCCTTTGATTGATGAATTTATAGCAGCTAAGAGTTCTTTTTCATCAGCATCAAAAGAGAAGGTTTGAAGATGATGCAGACTGCGAACTGTTTTTCAGGAACTGAAGAGTGAAAATTTTATTATTGGGGAATAATTCTTATGTTTCTGGTAGTTTTTTTAAAATAATAATCAAATGGTATTTGGTTTTTACTGGGAGGTGATTGTTGATCAGAATGGGCTATGATGGGCTACCTGGACAAATAGATTTAACTTTCTACCTTACTGTAACTGTCTGAGGTGTGTGTGTGTGTGTAGCTGTGTGTGTGTTTATGTGTTTTGCCATGCTTCAACTGGTCTTTGGATAACAAATAATAAAAAATAATAATAAACTAAGCTATCCTTGAGCTGCTGCAAATCAGTGGGGAAAAAAGTATCTTCCCATAATTGATTTAGGGCCACAAAGTTTTCTTAGCAAATAGAAACCTATTTTCTGTAATTATTTACAAATTTTGCTCAGCCTTCTGTAAATCAGCCCACTGATTCCCCTCAATTCACGCCAAGAGTAACCAGTACCCACGTTGCAAAATATTTTATGTAATTGTTTTTTTTTAAATTTGAAACAGATACAATAAGGAGGAAGAGATAAAATACGAAATAAGCATTTATAAAGTTACTGCTGCCACTTAGTGGTTTAAATGCTGCTATGGCCACCATGGACCTTCTTACCTGCAAATTGAACTTACTGTAGAATAACAGAGATGGAAGGGACCTCGGAGCTCATCTAGTCCAACCCCCTGCTTGAGCAGGAGACCCTAGACCATTTCAGATGAATGCTGTCCACTCACTTCATAAAATTCTCCAGTGATGGAGCACCTACAACGTCTGGTGGCAAGCTGTCCCACTGGTTAATTTTTGTGTACCGAACCGCCAGTAATGCGGCAGCAACCCACCCCTGAACGTAGCTTATCTAATGCTCATCATTATTACAAACCATTTACAGAGAGGTATTCAGCGATTTCCCACAGGACGCCCAGGATTTTCTTCGAGTCTAACTTTTACAAGTAGCGTATCTGTTGGATTCCTCAGCGATCTCGTTTTTAATAGCGATAACTTGATTCTCCAGTTGCTTCAGCTGATCCGCTTTTTGCCGTTTAATCTGGTTCAGATCTTGTATCTTCTTTTCCAGATCTAAAAAAATAACCAAAGCAAGGCATGTAAACAGCGGTAAACTGATTAACAGATTTGGAAGAGACCTTGGAGGTCATCTAGTCCAACCTCCGCCCAAGGAGGAGACCCCACACCTACATCTTGAAAGCTTCCAGTGATGAGGCTCCCGTGACCCGTCAAAACCGCGGTTCACAAAAGCACGATCGACGAAAGCGCGCATTTGACGTCATCACAGCGCGATGAAAAAAATTAAAAATTGAAATAAAAATAAAATTAAAGCAAGCCGATTCACATAAAGGTAAGGGTTAGGTTTAGGGTTAGGGTTAGGGTTAGGTTTAGAGCGTTAGGGTTATGTTTAGCGTTAGGTTAAGGGTTAGCGTTAGGTTTAGCGGTTAGGTTAAGGGTTAGGTTTAGGGTTAGATTTAGGGTTAGGTTAAAGGTTAGGTTTAGGGTTAGGTTTAGGGTTAGGTTTAGGGTTAGGTTTGGGGGGGTTAGGTTTAGGTTTTCGCTTTATTTTTACATTTTTCGATCACAGCGCGATGTTTTCGTCATGCTGTGATGACGTCAAATGCGCGCTTTCGTCGACCGCGATTTTGTCATCCGCGGTTTTGTGGTGGAACCGAGGCTCCCACAACTTCTGAAGGCAACTTCTGTTTCAGGCCCAATTTTGGTCAAAAGCGGGGAACAACCTATAGCTGATTTTTTGTCCTCCCTACCCGGTAAATATTTAAACATTCTTTCTGTCCCTCTAACACCAGGGGTAGGTTGCGCCCGGCATTACTGTCGGTTTGGTGTGCGCATTTGCACAAAAATAGGTCTGTGCGTGCTCAAAACGCTTAAAAAAGGGAAAAAATTACATTTGTGCAATTACAATTGTTCTGTGCATGCGCAGAACTGAAAATCAAGATGTCGGCTTTGTAGGAGAACCAGTTCGGTGGTGTGGGAGGCCTGGCTCGCTGCCAGTTCCAGCGACCCAGGCCACCAAACCCCTATCGGTTTGGCCGAACCAATCATAGCCCACGTCTTGCCTAACACTCATTTCCAAAGTCTTTTATAGCAGCAGACTTTATGGCTATGTACCGTATTTTTCAGAGTATAAGACGCTCCGGAGTATAAGACACATCTTAGTTTTTGGGGAGGAAAATAAGAAGCAAAAACAATTGTGCCTCTGCCTACCAGCATCCATGTTATTCAGGTGACACATGGTAACAAGTTCAGCCAATGAATAGGCATAGCAACTGTCAGCCAATGAGGGCTATTTGGACTCTGAAACAGTATTTGCTGTGTGAGCAGCAAGGAGACAGGAAGGAACCTGGCTTAGCCAAGAACTGAAAGTAAAAGTGCTTGTGTTTTGCTTGTATTGACTGCTACCTTGGAAAACCTGCTTTTGGTAATGTATTGTATATTATTATTATTTTGAATCCTGCTGAATCAATTACTTGTGTGTGCTTTCTGAATGTGATTGCCACTGCAAACTCTGACCAGCCAGGTCAGCTTCAGCACTTAACTTATTGGAGCCTGATTCAGCACAGCTGATTGGAGGGTGAATCGGACTGTCAGAATACCCCCAATCAGCTGTTCCGGGCTGCAGGGATTGCCAGAAACCATCGCTGCCTCCATGCCTTGCATTTTTGGCCTTGAGTGGGGGTTGAGGGGTGGAGCTACATTTTGTGTATAAGACACACCCAAATTTTCACCCTCTTTTTTTTGGGGGGGGGGGAAAGGTGTGTCTTATACTCTGAAAAATATGGTATGTATATATCTGGGTGCATACAAGGTGTGTAAATTACCGGTGATTCTTTTCGCCTTCTCTGCAGTGTCATTAGCGAGTTCTTCTGCCTCTTTTTTCAACCGGTTGAGTTTCTCCAAGATTTCTAACGAAAGTCCGCTGGTCAGGAGTTTTTCTTGCAAGTTGTGGTATTCGTGTTCGAGATTAGAAAGTTCCTAAAAATGCAGTGTGTATAAAGGTAAACGTTCCCCTCGCACATATGTGCCAGTCGTTGCCGACTCTAGGGGGCGGTGCTCATCTCTGTTTCAAAGCCAAAGAGCCAGCGCTGTCTGAAGACGTCTCCGTGGTCCTGTGGGCGGCATGACTCAATGCCGAAGGCGTACGCTGTTACCTTCCCACCAAAGGTGGTCCCTATTTTTCTACTTGCATGTTTTATGTGCTTTCGAACTGCTAGGTTGGCAGAAGCTGGGACAAATAATGGGAGCTCACTCCGTTACGCGGCGCTAGGGATTCGAACCGCCGAACTGTCGACCTTTCTGATTGACAAGTTCAGCGTCTTAGCCCCTGAGCCACCGCGTATAAATGAATCCAAATTTTGATCACATGACCGTAGGGAATTCTACAGTGGTTGGAAGTGTGAAAAATGGTCATAACTCCCCCTTTTTCAGGGGGGATAAACAAGGATATTTAAATGGGGTTTTACCTTATTACTCGCTGTTGCTTGCGTTTGGGCTTCTCCTGCCTTTGATTTTGCATCTGTGGCTTGGATTTTGCTCCTCTCCATTTTGGTCTTCAGGGAATTTATTTCATCTGCCAGCTTGAACTGTTTTTCTGGAAAAGACTGCAACTGGGTGTCGGCCTTCTTCATTTGGTTCTCAGCCTGCTCCCCGAGAAACATAACTAGTTAAAGGGGCCGCAAACGCCTTATTAGAGGACAAAGAATGAAAAAGACAAGAGAGTATTAAAAAGATTAAGTAATTCATGTCCCGAAAGTGCTTTTTTTCAAGAGGCAAGTGGGCTTTCTGGTTTTTTTTTCTTTTCAATCTCCGTAGGCATTGAGCAACTTACTGGCATAACTGGTGGGGAAACAAAACAGCCACTTCACAAACGCGGTTCGCCGACAAAAGTGCGTTCGAAATCGTGACGACGAATGAGCACAGAAGCACGCCAACAACAGCACACCAACAAAAGTGCGCCTTCAGCGAACAAGTAATAACAACCGAATAACCCTAACCCTAAACCTAACCGTAAACCTAACCGTAAACCTAACCGTAAACCTAGCCCTAAACCTAACCCTAAACCTAACCATAAACCTAACCCTAAACCTAACCCTAAACCTAAACCTAAACCTAACCCTAAACCTAACCCTAAACCTAACCGTAAACCTAACCGTAAACCTAACCCTAAACCTAACCCTAACCCTAAACCTAGCCCTAAACCTAGCCCTAAACCTAACCCTAAACCTAACCGTAAACCTAACCATAAACCTAACCGTAAACCTAACCGTAAACCTAGCCCTAAACCTAACCCTAAACCTAACCCTAAACCTAGCCCTAAACCTAGCCCTAAACCTAGCCCTAAACCTAAACCTAACCCTAAACCTAACTGTAAACCTAACCCTAAACCTAACCCTAAACCTAGCCCTAAACCTAACCCTAAACCTAGCCCAAAACCTAACCCTAAACCTAACCCTAAACCTAACCCTAAACCTAGCTCTAAACCTAACCTTAAACCTAACCCTAACCCTAAACCTAACCCTAAACCTAACCCTAAACCTAACCCTAAACCTAACCCTAAACCTAACCCTAAACCTAAACCTAACCCTAAACCTAACCCTTACCTTAACTGAAATCGCGCTTTTGTGGGCACGGTTTTGTCAGCATGTTGTGGGCGCGTGCATGACGTCGCGGTTTTTGTCGCAGCGATTTGTAAGTAAGTTTGTAAGTTTGATTTTATTTATAGGCCGCCCAATCCCGAAGGACTCCGGGCGGCTTACAGAAGGGAAGAGAAAGGAAATAAAATAAAATAAAAATAAAATAAGACAAGTTAAAAACAACACAAATACATTCATTTCAATCGGGGCTGGACCTCAACAATGAGGTCAACAGCCCCAGGCCTGCCGGAAAAGTCAGGTCTTGACAGCTTTTCTGAAGGCCATGAGAGTGGGCGAGGTCCGGATTTCTGGGGGTAGTTCGTTCCAAAGGGTCGGGGCAGACACAGAGAAGGCTCTCCTCCGGGGAGCCGCCAGCCGACATTGTCTGGCTGACGGCATCTGAAGGAGGCCAACCCTGTGGGATCTCACCGGCCGCTGGGAGGAGTGTGGCAGTAGGCGGTCTCGCAGATACGCTTCATCGGTGCGCTTTTGATGTGCACGCATTTGTCGGGTCACGCACAAACGCATGGCGCAACGTAGGAGAACAAACCTATCAGGACTAGATTCAGGAGTCCACCTGCATTTGAAAGTCAAAGGCCACTCTTTTGATACCAGCAAAGTCCACATTTTGGACAGAGAGGACCATTGGTCTGAAAGTGGGGTCGAAAAGGTCATCTATGTCAAAATTGGACAGCCCTCTCTCAACAGAGGGGGAGGGATACAACGTCGTCTATCTCCAATCCTCAACACAGTCCTTTCAGCAGCTCCAAGAAAGCTCCACACCCATTTGCACCACTTGGGTGACCCTGAGGACAGAGATAAACCTCCAAGTGGCCTCAACGACTCTCTAAAAGGATGCAAATGACCAGCTTTGTCCGCAAGGAATATAAATCCTTCCATTCCCCCACCATCTGGTCAGAGCTGAAGAAGCTTCTGGGATTGTAATGCGCTCTACATGGGGCTGCCCTTGAAGAGTGTTCGAAGACTCCAATTAGTCCAGAATGCAGCCGCGCGAGCGATTGTGGGTGCACCAAGGTACACCCACTTTACACCTATCCTCCGCGAGCTGCACTGGCTACCTATTAGTCTCCGAATCCGCTTCAAGGTGCTGGTCGCTACCTATAAAGCCCTACATGGCATCGGACCTGGGTACCTGAGAGACCGCCTCCTGCCGATTACCTCTCTCAGACCAATTAGATCGCACAGGTTAGGTCTCCTCCGGATTCCATCTGCCAGCCAATGTCGGCTGGCGACTCCCCGGGGGAGAGCCTTCTCTGTTGCAGCTCCGGCCCTCTGGAACGAGCTCCCTGTTGAGATCCGGACCCTTACTACCCTCCCGGCCTTCCGCAAAGCCACCAAGTCCTGGCTGTTCCAGCAGGCTGGGGGGAGCTGAGAAGCATCTACCTCCATGGAAATTGTGAGTTTTGTTTTGTTTGAAATTGGTTTTGTTTTTAATATGTTGTCTTTGTCTCATTCCCCCCTTTCCCTTGTCTTTTGTGAGCTGCCCGGAGTCCTCCGGGAGTGGGCAGCACACAAGACAAATAAATAAATAAATGAGAAGCGAAACATCTTCAAAAGGAAAACCAGAAAGTCCTCTTGGAGAAAGCACCTTTGGGACAAGTGTGGTCTGGATGAGTGAGAATCTCCAGAAGATCACATGCTTTAATTTACAACCGTTGAATGGACTGAGGCTACCTCTGAAATATTTGTTAGCATCTCTTCTATTTTCTCACTGGAAATTGCCAAGATGCCTTGAGTTTGTCTCTGAGTATCTTCAACGTCTTTCAGGTGTGTTAGAATTTCGTCAGGTGCAGTGAGAGCTTTTGTTTGATCCCTGAATTTAAAAAAAATATGGTCTTGAGAGACACAGAAGAAATCTGCATGCTAGGATTGTTAATTGGAAGTAAGATAAAGGTAAAAGTTCCCTTGAACATATGTTCTAGTTGTTCCTGGCTCTAGGGGGCAATGCTCAGCTCCATTTCAAAGCCAAAGAGCCAGCACTGTCCGAAGACGTCTCCGTGGTCATGTGGCCGGCATGACTAAATGCCAAAGGCGCACGGAACACTGTTACCTTCCCACCAAAGGTGGTTCCTATTTTTCTACTTGCATTTTTTACGTGCTTTCGAACTGCCAGGTTGGCAGAAGCTGGGACAAGTAACGGGAGATCACTCCGTTACGCGGTGCTAGGGATTTGAACTGCCAAACTGCCGAACCTTTCTGATCGACAAGCTCAGCATCTTAGCCACTGAGCCACCGCGTCCCTGGTAATTGGAAGTAGAATATAATAATTGGAGAAAGAAAGAGGACCCAATGAACAAATCAAGTAAATCTTTATGGCAAGTCATTTAGGAAATAGGACGAGGCTAGAACAGAATATTAGCATTACAAAAGACTTAATCGGAATTGCATTGCTCAGCTGACAATGGCTTTCTCACTGAATGGTTAAAAAGGGATTATGGGACAATAAGATTAGCTAAATCAGAAAATCCATTTTCAGGACTTTTTTTCCTGCAGACGTTTCATGATCCAACTAGGGAACATCATCAAGGTTACAAAGGTGTTCTGACCCCCTCCTCCGTCCAGTAACGAATGCCGAGACAAGCTTAACTGGAATGTACTTTAATAGCAAGAAACCAAAACCTCGGTGGCCGAAAGCCAAGAATAACAAATAGATAAGGACCTTGGCAGCAACTCAGACAAACCTTGGCAGCAATCCAGCCTGCCAAGGTAGTTACAAAAGTTCTCCAACTTTTAGTCAATGCGTTGATTCCTGCAAAGAGGGGCGTGTGCACAAGTAGTCTTTTTATAGCCTGGAGAGGAGCCTAATGACCACCAGCTGAGTGCAATTACCTCCTGTAACTGCGCAACTGTTCCTGACGCCTATTAGCTCTTCGATGCCGGGAATCCAGGAACTACTCACTGCTGGCGTCTGGCTCACTCTCCCTTGTCTCCTCCCCACTGGTCCAAGGCTCAGGTGCCTCCTGGTGGCCAACCAGCCTCTCTGCGCCCTGCTCGGAGTCAGAACCCTGTCCAGGGTCCTCCACATCCTCCAGGGCTGACTCATCGGGCCCCTCGCTGTCAGAGTCTGGAAGCAGCTCCAACGGCTCCTGCTGGGCCACAACACAAAGGTGTATGATTTGTTCTCATTCGCCACCCCTTTAGCCCTGATGATGTTACGTAGTTGGGTAATGAAACGTCTGCAAGAAAACAACCAAGCTCAGAGAACACCAAGGACCCCACAGTTCAATCCTGAACTACAAATACAATTAGTCCCCAACTTAACGACCACAACTGAGCGCAAGTGAGAAATTTGTTCAGTGAGTTTTGCCCCCATTCTATGACATTCCTTGCCACTTTTGTTAAGTGAATCCCTGCAGTTGTTACATTAGTCACATGGTTGTTAAGTGAATCGGGCTTCCCCATTGACTTTGCTTGTCAGACGATGGGGATCGCGGGACCCTGAAACCGTCATAAATACAAGTCATCATTCTGATCGCGGGACCGTGAGGATTTTGCAGTGGTCATAAGTGTGAAAATGGTCATACGTCACATTTTCCAGTTGCGTTGTAACTTGGAGCGGTCGCTAAGTGAACTCTGGTAAGTTGAGGCCTACCTGAAGTCTCAACTATTAGTACAAATAAGAAAAGACAATACTTACTCAGTTTCTCCGGCTTTCTTCAAAAGCTTCTCGGCCTCTTCCTTTTGTTTCCTTAAGCTTTTGGTATATTCTGTGTGTTCCTCACAATGTGACATGAGGCTCTTGAGGTTGCTGAGCAGGTCTGGAAGCTCCTGAGGTCCCTCGTGCATCTTAATCGCCAGAACATAATTTGCAACTTTTTCTATATCCTCCGGTGGGGCACTTTCCTCTTAGAAAAATGAGGAGAAAAGTGTGTACAATCCTAAATTTATATACCGCTTCACAGCGCTTCACAGCCCTCTCTAAGCGTTTTACAGAGTCAGCCTCTTGCCCCCAACAATCTGGGTCCTCATTTTATTGACTTTGGAAGGATGGAAGGATGAGTTAACCTTGAACTGGTCAGGATCGAACTCCTGGCAAATGGCAGAATTAGCCTACAATGTTGCATTCTAACCACGGTCTGTCCTTCCTTCCCCACTTACCAATAGCACTTATATACCGCTTCGCGGTGCTTTACAGCCCTCTCTAAGCAGTTTACAGAGTCAGCCTCTTTCCCCCAACAATCTGGGTCCTCATTTTACCCACCTCGGAAGGATGGAAGGCTGAATCAACCTTGTGCCAGTTAGGATCGAACTCCTGGCAATCGGCAGAATTAGCCTACAATGCTGCATTTTAACCATGGTCCTTCCTTCCTTCCTTCTTACCAATAGCACTTATATACCACTTCGCAGTGCTTTACAGCCCTCTCTAAGCGGTTTACAGAGTCAGCCTCTTGCCCCCAACAATCTGGGTCCTTATTTTACCCACCTCGGAAGGATGGAAGCAATGGTGGGATTCAAACATTTTTTACTACTGGTTCTGTGGGCGTGGCTTGGTGGGTGTGGCATGGCTTGGTGGGTGTGGCAGGGGAAGAATATGGTAAAATCTCCATTCCCTCCCACTCCAGAAGAAGGTTACTGCAAAATCCCCATTCCCTCCCGATCAGCTGGGATTCGGGAGGCAGAGAATAGATGGGGGCATGGCCAGCCAGAAGTGGTATTTGCCGATTCTCCAAGCTATTCAAAATGTCTCTGAACTACTCAAAATGTCTCCGAACTACTCAAAATGTCTCCGAACTACTCAAAACGTCTCCGAACTACTCAAAACTTCTGCTACCGGTTCTCCAGAACTGGTCAGAACCCGCTGAATGGGCTTTCGCAGGAAACAATTCATTCATTCAGTCGTTTCAAGAGTGGAAAGTTCTGTTTGTGACTATAAGAGACTCTATGCCAAGTTTTGCCTTGCCCTGCGTTTGGAAACTACTTATCTGGCAGCTCTCCGAACGAGATAAGGTTCGTGTTGATAAACATTCCTCTGAAAGACTGTTTGCCAAGCCTTGCTGACTGTGAATGAAAGCAATTCACAGTCATGTAAATAAAAGGACCAAGACTCTGCTTCATGCTTTTTAAGGAAGCCTAGGTCAAAACACTATGCTCAATTTATTTCCCGCGACATATGCTGAAAATGGGAAAGAAAGAATAGCATGTTTACCTAGCAAAAAGTTTCTCAGCTTCTTGATCAGGTCTTTTAAGCTTTCTCTTTCGTTTTTGATTTGATATTTACTTTTCTCCAGTTTTCCACGAATCTCCAATGTTTTCTCCATAGTGTCATCAGTCATTTTCCTTATACTTTTGACCTGCGAGGGGGACATTTCGATAACAATCTCATTTTTATTTTATTATCGGTTTTATTGGTGAGGGATAAAAAAAAACAAAGTAATGATAATATTTCCCCCCATAACTTCTAGATCCATTTTTTCAGCTCTAACTCTGGATTAAAAGAATAGTAGGTTTTAGGATCTGGTTTTTTTTAAGTGATTGACTGAACTCATCCAGAGGTATAAATTGGGTGAGGGGGGCAGGGGGGGGAGAAGAGATATCAAAAAATTAAAATGGTCAGGTGACAAAGATCAGCTCCACCCACGAAGATCTCCTTAAACTGATTCATTGCCAGACGGCTTATGCATCTTCTCAGTTAAATGTTAGCACCTGATCAGGCTCAATGGAATTCCAGAGAGTTCATTTGTGACTATGTCAGGATTCTAAACTAATACCTATTTTCACCCAGGGGGTGGGTTTCAAATTTTTTTACTACCGTTTCAGTGGGTTTAGCAAGATTTGGGGGGGGGAATGTGACTTAATGGGCATGGCCAACTTGATGTCACTCACGCACACTCAGTCACATGACAACCCCCCCCCCTCACCAAGCCATGCCCAGCGAAACGGTGGCAAAAAAATTTGACTGGGGCGGAGGGGGGCTTCAGCCTCGCCAGAGCTAAGGGAGCATCTGCAAACTATCCAGTAAGAAAAAAAACGTTTTTGTCCTCCCTGGCCCCCCAGGAACACTCTGCAGTCTTCAGCAGGGCTGGGAGAAGGAGAAAATGCCCTCGTTTTTGCAAAAACCGGGTGGAAAATGGACAGTTTTGAGCAAAAATGGAGGCATTTTCCCCTTCTGCCAGCCCTGCTGAAGCCTGCAGAGTGCTTCTGGAAGTTGGGGGAAGCCAAAAAACGCATCCATTTTTGTGAAAAATGGCCTGTTTTTTGGAAACACGGGGGCGTTTTTTCCCTTCCCCCAGCCCTGCTGAAGCCTGCAGAGTACTTCTGGAGGCTGGGGGAAGGCAAAAACGCCTCCGTTTTTGCAAAAAAACAGCCTCTCTCTGCACTTTCCTGGGACTGGCATGCGCGCACCATTATAAAAGGGGAAAAAATTGCATTTCTTCAATGAAGATTGTTCTGCACATGTGCAGAACAGAAAATAAAGATAGCAGCACCCAGGATAGAACCGGTCACATGTCCGGCTGAGTTACTACCTATTTGGCCAAACTGGTCCAAACTGGTAGGATCCCACCTCTGGTGGATAGGACTGCACAAGTAAATCCACCGATTTTGGCTTTTTTAACCTGCCCCTTTCAAATGATTTTGCTGGGGAGGAGAGCACAATAATAGCTTTTGATACCCACTTGCTAGATGTATATAGAATCAGAATCATAATACGCCGAGTGTCTATTTTTTTTACAATTCTAAGCACAACTAGCCCACTGTGAACAGTTGGTTGTTAGCGTCATTGCTGTAGGAAAAATATGAAACAGGAGGAAATCACATATGGAGCTAACCAGGAAAAAGATGGATGGGAATAAACAAATCCAGCATAGCTCTCTTCCCACTCTGTCCCTACATTCCTGATTTGTGGGTGTAGCATAATTTCCATGTCGTTTCTGTAATAATAAAAATAAATAGATTCTTTGTGCTGGACCTGGAATTATTTCAGTTCTGAGAACGTTTTTAACACTGTGAGTTACTTCGGGTTTGCTTGTAGGGCCGGTTTTTGCCCTCTGGACCTTTCCGGAAAGCCTCCTGAAGACCCCTGAAGGCTCTGGAGGGTGAAAAATGGACCTACGAGGAACTTGGAAGTTCGGGAATGGGGACTTCTGGTTTGTCCGTAGGGCCGTTTTTTCATGCTCCGGATGTTTCAAGGAAGCCTCCGGAGGGCAAAAAACGGCCTCAAAAGAAGGCCGAAGTCAGCTGGCCAGCACACACTGGCCAGCTGAGAGGGCAACGCTTCACATGTCCTTAAAAATGGCTCTGATAGGATTGCCATTGAGCAGGAAGTTGGACTAGAAAACCTTTGAGGGCCCTTTCAACTCTGTTATTCTGTATTCTGTTATTTTAAGAGAGATGTCATCACGTCCATCCAGTTTTGATCATTGACTTACTAGGTAATAACACACATCTGTCTCTCAGCTTTAGTGTCAACACCCTTACTACACCCTTACTACAGGAAGTAAGAATTACATAACTCCCCATAGGAAGTTTGAAATACAAAAATTAGTGGCAAGGAACAAAAATTTGGAAAGCATTCTAGGAACCTGTAGACATCTGAGAGCATTACGGTAGACCATATTTGGAAGTTCTGGATGTCTTCTTCACAGGATTTCTGTATCTTAGCTGGACTGAGTTGCTATTTATTAGATAAGCTACTAACACATTCTTCAATTTGTTGATGCTTTATGTCTGGAGCGCCCCTAGCAAGCAAACAAACAAAAGCCAGCACCTCTGGTTTTGTTGTGGGTGCTTCAACACTGGAGGTTTTTAAAGAAGAGATTGGACAGCCATTTGTCTAAAATCGTATATGGTTTCCTGCTTGAGCAGTGGGTTGGACCAGAAAACCTCCAAGGTCCCTTCCAAGTCTGTTATTCTACATAAGAGGAAGCATAAGTGGTTGTGTAGGAAATTCTGTTTATATAAAGCGCCACACAGCAAACAAACAGCACAGTCACCATGTGCTTTACTGCTCAATTATAATACTGTAACAGGAAACAGGAACCTCTACAGAGCATATTCTGTTATTGTGGTTTCTTCCCCAGCCTTCTAACAATCTTCCGCTTGCCACAAACATGAGTCTTAACATACCTTATTCTGAGATCCTTGCGTCTGATTGGTTAGCTTACTTAACAGCAGGCCCGTCAGATCAGCCTTTCTAAAGGCATTGGTAGAAAGGGGGTATGCGCCATCACAGTTTGGACCGCCACAATGTTTGTGGCCCTGCCTGTCACGACATAAAGCCCCGCCACACTCTGCCATGGCACACGAGACATTTCCTGGCATCCCACATACCTGCATGAAAACACAAGTCAGGCATTCATACTGATCAGCAAAAACTTCACCTGGATACCACGTCTGCCCACCCCCCTGGTGGGACCCAGAAGAAGGGCCTTCTCCATGGTGACTTCCTCTCTCTGGCACATCATCCACCCAGAGATTAGGATGCCCCCCCTGCACTCTAGCATTCTTCCGAATGGTGCTGAAGACCTGGTTCTGCCAGCGAGCCTGGGGAACTTGGAGCGGGATCAGGGGTGGGTTTCTCACCCCGTTCCAACTGGTTCAGTTGGAACGGGGCCGGCGGCGTCCTCATGCATGCACGCGGTGCACGCATGCGTACTAGTGTCTGTGCGATGCTCCAGCTGCTCCTGGAGGATCACGCAGGCGCTGTATGCATCCTGCGCATGCGTGGAAGCGCAGAACTCGTCAAAACCGGGTAAGGAGCACGGGCAGGCGGGTGGGCCCTTCGCCGTTCCCGGAAGTTACTTACTTCCGGGTTCGCCGACCAACCGGTTCGCAGGGACCGCCGCGAACCGGTTGAAACCCACCCCTGAGCAGGATGGAGTGCATTAAATGGTGATTTTATTATATTAATTTATTACCTGACTCTTCTTTTATTAGATTTATTGTTTTTATATGAGGCTTTGCATTCCGTAAGCCGCCTTGAGTCTCTATGAGCGAATAGGCGGCAATATAAATTCCCTCAACGAACGAACAAACAAAAAAACGAATTCTCCTTACTTTTTCATTGATATTTTCAATTTCTGAAATTGTGAACGTCTTCAGGCGGTTCAGCGTAATGTTTTTCTCGGTGTCCAGATCATTCAGCAGGGCAAACACATTGCTCCTTATTTTCTCCCCACGAACAAGGAGAGATCTGGTGTCGTTGATTCTCTTCTCAGCAGCCAGCATGATTTGATGATAATTCTTTATTTTGCTGAAAAAATCTGAATCAAATGACAATATCATTTCAACATCGTACTTCACACAGCATCAATAAATGGAGCAAATCAGAGGAGGGTTGCTCCCGGTTCGGCCCAGATCAGGCTAAATCACTGCCCACTGCCAAGAGTTTGATCTTGACCGGCTCAAGGTTGACTCAGCCTTCCGTCCTTCCAAGGTCAGTAAAATGCGGATCCAGACTGTTGCGGCCAATTTGCTGACTGTATAAATTGCTTAGAGAGGGCTGTAAAGCACTATGAAGCGGTATATAAGTCTAAGGGCTATTGCTATCCCTCCCTCCCTCCCTCCCTCCCTTCCTCCCTCCCTCCCTTCCTTCCTCTCTTATTCCTTTTCTCCTTCTCCTTCCAGGTGACATGGTGGCTAGAATGTAATATTGCAGGCTAAATCACTGCCCACAGCCAGGAGTTCGATCCTGACCAGCTCAAGGTTGACTCAGCCTTCCATCCTTCCAAGGTCAGTAAAATGCGGATCCAGATTGTTGTGGCCAATTTGCTGACTGTATAAATTGCTTAGAGAGGGCTGTAAAGCACTATGAAGCGGTATATAAGTCTAAGGGCTATTGCTATCCCTCCCTCCCTCCCTCCCTCCCTTCCTTCCTTCCTTCCTTCCTTCCTTCCTTCCTTCCTTCCTTCCTCTCTTATTCCCTTTCTCCTTCTCCTTCCAGGTGACATAGTGGTTAGAATGTAGTATTGCAGGCTAAATCACTGCCCACAGCCAGGAGTTCGATCCTGACCAGCTCAAGGTTGACTCAGCCTTCCATCCTTCCAAGTTCGGTAAAATGAGGACCCAGATTGTTTCGGGCAATTTGCTGACTGTGTAAATTGCTTAGAAAGCTTTGTGAAACACTATATGTGCTATTGCCATGTCCCTTTTCAATGGCCATTGTAACTTCGAGCATTCACTAAACGAACATCGAGGACTTCCTGTAAAAAGCTTCCCCCCCCCCCCCGCCCAAATGGTCTGTGAACGAGCTCCGTTTTCCAGCTATTATGAAAGATAGTTTGACATCTTTTCGATCAGTCAAAACTTTATATTCTTAATTCCTGGCCTGCTTACCCTGGAATCGCAGGTAAGTCATTCTGCGGTGTACTTCCGTTCTCTTCTGCAGGGTTCCCGAGAGATTATCAATGTCTTTTTGCAAGTTTTCAATCATGCTATGGAAATCGGGAATCTGATCCAGTGGGCCAGGTTGCAGAGACATGTGAGAAACCGTTTGCCTGAAAAAGAAACAACAGGTCAACTATGACTTTGGATCGAATGTTAAGATTAGCACTTGACCTCCCCTTAGTACTTCTCGTGATCCTGGATCCGTCTGTCTAGAAGAGCCGAGGTGGCGCAGTGGTTAGGGTGCAGTACTGCAGGCCACTTCAGCTGACTGCTATCTGCAGTTCAGCGGTTCTAATCTCACCGGCTCAAGGTTGACTCAGCCTTCCATCCTTCCGAGGTGGGTAAAGTGAGGACCCAGATTGTTGGGGGCAAGAGGCTGACTCTGTAAACCACTTAGAGAGGGCTGTAAAGCACTGTGAAGTGGTATATAAGTGCTATTGGTAAGTGGGGAAGGAAGGAAGGAAGGAAGGAAGGAAGGAAGGAAGGAAGGAAGGAAGGAAGGAAGGAAGGAGCCGAGGTGGTGCAGTGGTTAGAGTGCAGTACTGCAGGCCACTTCAGCTGACTGCTATCTGTAGTTCGGCGGTTCAAATCTCACCGGCTCAAGGTTGACTCAGCCTTCCATCCTTCCGAGGTGGGTAAAATGAGGACCCAGACTGTGGGGGCGATATGCTGACTCTGTAAACCGCTTAGAGAGGGCTGAAAGCCCTATGAAGCGGTATATAAGTCTAACTGCTATTGCTATTGCTATATAAGTCTAACTGCTATTGCTATTGCTATTGCTATTGTCCCTTCTGGCACATGAGTGTACACACTTAGACTAGGACCAAGATGGCGAAGCTAGGGCACATTAAAAAGTAGGAAAGGAGAGGTGGGTGGAAGGGAGAGAAAAAGAAGAAGAGGAGGGAGGAAGAGAGAGAAAGAGAAGGAGAGAGGGTAGGAAGGAGAAGAAAGAGGGTAGGAGTAGGGGAGAGGTAAGGGAAGGAAGAAGGGAATGGAGAGGAGGAAGGAAGGAAGGAAGTAGAGAAGGAAGGGAGGGAGAAAAGAAAGAGAAAACAAGGTGGTGTCTTAGCAGGTGCGAAGGAGGGTAAACAAAGCATTCCAAATTATACCTTATAACCTTTTAAATGGAATAACAATAGTATAAGAATGGCAAAGAAAAAGAATAACTATGTGAATGTATACCTATAATTGTATGTAAGAGAATAAATGACAGTAAAAATATAAAGCACAATATAGGTAAATAATATTTGGTCATAAGTAGCTAAGTATAAATAAATAAATAAATAAATAAATAAAGAAAGAAAGAAAGAAAGAAAGAATAAATAAATAAATAAATAAAGAATTGTACATAAAAATGGATAACGAACAAGGAGATTATGAACGCAAGATAGAAATGTATAGTAGGGAAAACACTAACTGCAAAGAAACCGATTCGGAACTGCGGTATGATATACGATGGAACTTATTGTTCCTATGTTGTTTTTAAGTCATGTGTTTGTTTTTGTTGATGTGCTTATGTGTTTAAAATAAAAATTTATATTAAAAAAAAAAGTAGGAAAGGCGACTTACCTAATATCGTCGTGGACTTTTTTAATATCCAAGACCGTCTCTGATAACGGGAAAGGACTTTTCAAGATCTTTTCTAAGTCAGAAATTTTATTTTCATAGCCCTTGAGGTCGAAATCACAGCCCGGCATGGTTCTCCTCTTATCGGCAAGCGTTGCAGCGAATTTCAATAATTTTTGGATTCTCCGGGACAAGGAATTCATGATATGATCCCACTGATCGAAACAAAGGTGGCAACGAGAACAAGAAGGAAACCCTTGATTGTGATTGCGCGCACACTGATCGCAGTGCTTTCCGGTCACCCCCGTCCGGCACTGACACACTCCAGTGTCTTGATCACAAGCAGGTGTCAGCGTCCCGTCCTTGTTACACTTACATTCTGATGAGGAGACAAACGCTCGTGTTAAATTCGCGAACGGGAAAAGGTGAAAATAAAATAAATAAATAAAGCAAGGCAGGTAATCTCAACCTACGACCACAATTGAATCCGAGCTCTTGAAAAAGAGCCGAGGTGGCGCAGTGGTTAGAGTGCAGTACTGCAAGCCACTTCAGCTGACTGTTAGCTGCAGTTCGGCGGTTCAAATCTCACCGGCTCAAGGTTGACTCAGCCTTCCATCCTTCCGAGGTGGGTAAAATAAGGACCCGGATTGTTGTTGGGGGCGATATGCTGACTCTGTAAACCGCTTAGAGAGGGCTGAAAGCCCTATGAAGCGGTATATAAGTCTAACTGCTATTGCTAATTGATCTTGCTAAGCAGTGATGGGTTCCTACTGGTTTGGCCCAGTTAGGCCGAACCGGGACTGGTTTGGCGACCTGGGGTGCTGGAACTGGCAGTGATCCAGGACTGCCACACTCCTGAACCATTTCTCCGGTCTGCACTGCTTTTGAACCAGAGGTGGGTTCCTACCAGTTCGCACCTATTCGGTAGAACCGGTTCGTCAAATCTACCAAACCGGTTAGAAGAGGTTCTACCAGTGGACCCGGAAAGCAGGTCACATCTACAGAAGAGGTTCCAAAATTTTTGAAACCCACCACTGGTCCTTGGAGATGATTATTCTACACTATCATGCTCATATTTATAAAACTCAGTGCCTCTGTGAAAGGTAAGGATGACTACTGCGTTTGTGGTGCAATCAGAACATTGCGTGTGTTGAAGTTGTTTTAACGCAAACCAAAGATGCCTTTTAAAAAAACAAGTTTACATCCTATTCTTATGGATGCCAGTGCTGTGTGTGAAGTAATTTAAGGTGGTTCTGACAAGTGTCATCGGCATCTTCATATCCGGTCACATGGGTGGCAAGCCACTCCCATCTAGTCACATGGGTGGCAAGTCACTCCCACAAAGGAGGCCACACCCACAGAGTAGGTTCGAACAATTTATGAAACCCACCACTGTTTTGAACCTAGCAGTTCGAAAGCATGAAAAAACGCAAGTAGAAAAATAAGGACCACATTTGGTGGGAAGGTAACAGCGTTCCGTGCGCCTTCGGCATTTAGTCATGCCAGCCACATGACCACGGAAACGTCTTCGGACAGCGCTGGCTCTTCAGCTTTGAAACAGAGATGAGCACCGCCCCCTAGAGTCAGGGACGACTAGCACGTTCTTGCGAGGGGAACCTTTACCTTTAACTGGGGATGCGGCAACAGTCATAAGTGTGAAGAATGGTCATAAGTCCCTTTTTTCCAGGGCCCTTCTACCGTTGAACAGTCACTATCTGAACCATTGTAAATCGGGGACCAGCTGTAATGCAAACGTTCTCGGACTCTCATTAGACCACATAAGTCGAGTAAACATTGGTCCACTTACCGATACAATCAATGCCATAATGGTTTTCAGAACAGATGTCGCAACGTCTTCCGGCATAACCGACTTTACACGGACACTGGCCTGTAAGCTATAAAAAGGGCCTGTAGTTAGAACTTGGGCAGGGGGAAAGCAAGTGAGGTCATCGTGCTTCAGCTAAATCAAGATGGTTGCCAATTGCGGCTTATTTCATTCTTACAAATCAGCTCGTCATCAGCTGTGGCGGTGCAGTGGTTAGAAGGCAGTACTGCAGACTACTTTTACTGACTGCCGCAGTTCGACCGTGACTGGCTCAAGGTTGACTCAGCCTTCCATCCATCCGAGGTCAGTAAAATGAGGACCCAGATTGTTGGGGGCAAGAGGCTGACTCTGTAAACCACTTAGAGAGGGCTGTAAAGCAATGTGAAGCAGCATATCTCTAAGTGCTATTGCTATCCTTCCTTCCTTCCCTTCCTCCCTCCCTCCTTTCCTTTACATGCTGCCTGCCCATTCTGTAGCTCTTCCTCCCGCCTCCCAAGGTCATTCTCACATACCATTACGTCTTATGATAAGATGATTCTGTTTAATAAATTTTGGGGCCTGGCGTTCCGCTATATCCTTTAATTTTTTAAAAAACAATGCATTAAAGTCAAGAATCTTGCCTGATCACAAATGTTGCTTATGGAATGTTTGAGATGACAACCGCAAGGACAGCATCCTCTTCTCTGGGCCATGTTCCAGAAGCCAGGAGCGCATCGGTCACACTTCTCGCCTATCACATGAGGTGAGCAAGGGCACTCGCCACTGGTCTGGTTACATGCGCAAAAGTCACTTCCAGGTGGGCATTTTGCCGGATTCACACCCAAAAGGTTGCAGTTACATTCTGAAAAGATATCAGACATTGTGATAGGAGGAGGAGCCAAGTTTTAAAATCAGACCATCAATCAAGAAGCAAATAAATAAAATAAAATGATAAAGTGGGCTCAAAACATTGAAGAACCAATAATGTTGGATACATGGGAAAGAATCTGGGTAAGAAATGTGAAATTTACACAAGCTCAAAATCTGAAAGAAAATTTTTACAAGATGTTCTATAGATCAGTGATCCCCAACCCCCGGTCCGCAGACCGGTGCCGGGCCGTGGAGTACCTGGCACCGGGCCGCGCAGCGGCTGGGGGCCATGATCGCTGCAGCAGCCGGGGGCCATAGTTTCTTTCTGTATGCAGATTAGGGCTAACTGGCACAAGGGGTGTTACTGGACCGCTGGTGGCACTCTGACGTCACCAGCGGCCCACCGCCCCCCTGTGTCCAGCGCCGCCCTTCTCATTCCTTTTCAGCGCTGGCCGATTCCTGAAAAAAACCTAAGAGCGCCTGCGCAGCTAGGTAGGGCTAGCGTAGACAGCGCTAGTAGCGTAGCCTTACGTAGGCGCAGTTTGTGCTACGCTATCTACGCTAGCCATACTGAACTGCGCCTGCGCAAGGCTACGCTACTAGCGCTGGTCATCGACGCGCTCAGCGGGCCACGGTAAAATTATCAAAGGCTGACTGGTCCGCGGCGATAAAAAGGTTGGGGACCACTGCTATAGATGGCATTTAGATCCTAAAAAACTGGCTTCTATGTATCCGAACTTACAGCCTAAATGTTGGAGATGTGGCTCTCTCGATGCTACATATTTTCATATATGGTGGACCTGCCAAAAGGTTAAGGCATTTTGGATAAAAATATGGTGGATTATGCAAAATATCTTTAAAAGAAGGATAAAGTTTACTCCTCAGCTATTCTTACTAGGTATAGGTACTGACTTTACAGTGGTAGAGACTAACTTGATTCCGCACCTAATAACGGCAGCAAGACTGTTGGTGGCGCAATACTGGAAGAAGGAAGATTTGCCTACAACTCAAGAATGGACATTGAAAGTTACAAACTTAGCCGAGATGGCTAAAATATCGGCATATCTTAAAGATCACTCAAATGAGAGATATAAACGAGACTGGAAAAAATGGATTGACTATATACAAAATAAATATGGGACCAAGAAATTCCAGTTAGCCTCTGCTTAAGATCAGAAATGATTTAAATTGTTTAAAGTTGGTTCAGCAAGAAGAAGCTAAGGTCAATGTAGAATGCTATTAATTTTTTTTATTTCTTTTTTTTCTCAATAGATTTTAGACTGTGTTTGTTAGAAATCCATACCGTGTACGGGTTCTGGGAAGTCGGGGGGGGGGAAGGTGGAGGGGGTTGGGGGAGAGGGTGGAGGAAGGGAGGGGTATACATTAGGCTAGACAAGAATTTGGTGGAAAACTAGAATTATTTTGATATACAAGAAATTGTACTTCGATGTCTTACTGATTGAGGAATGATGAAATGTTTGCCTTAAAAGAAATAAAACTTTTGAAAGCCTAAAAAAAAAGAAAAAAAAAGAAGCAAATAAAATCCCAATCAAGATACTGCCAAACAGCTGAAGCCAGAAACATGTCTGCTGGGAATTCTACTTGAAATTTATAATAAAGAGAATGTATATTTAATCATTCAGGTATTAACTGCAGCTAGAATTGTATTTGCACAACATTGGAAAAGCGTAGAGATCCCTATTGATGAGAAGGTAATAAGGAAAATATTAAATGTGCAGAAATGAATAGACTAACGTTAGCAATTAAAGAGAAAGGGCAAACTGAATATTATATGATTTGGGAAATACTTTACCAATGGTTGGAGAGAGAGAAATGAGTTTGGAAATGAAGAAAACTAAAAAAATTAGTAGACAATACACTTAAAGATCAAAAACGGTTAGTATGTGTGTATGATAAGAATAATGATATTTAATGTTGATATATTATTACTGGAAGATAGTAAGAAGAAAAATGGAGAGTTTTATAATATTTAAATGCTTAATATATTATAGTAGGAAACTTTATTTCCCTAAGTTTAGTATTGCAATATATTAAACATTTAAATATGTTTGGTGTGTTATGCTTGACGAATTTGAGGAAAGCTTTTTATATGTGTTGTTTTGTTTTTGTTGGTTTTAAAAATAATCTATATCTATATCTATCTATCTATCTATCTATCTGTGTGTGTGTGTGTGTGTGTGTGTGTTGTATTTGTGCTGATAAATAAATAAAGGGAGGCTAGTATAGATCTATTTCAAGCTATTTAGCTCTCATCAGCTAGCCATACCCTTACTGGGATTCGAACCTGTGCTGTATTACATCTTAGGCAGATGTCTTAACCATTAAGCCACAGGTCCTCCTCCTTATCAGCTTAAGCCAGGGAGGTAGGTATATATTTAGTGTCAGAACCCCTGGTATGCCCCAATTATGGGAGGAAGCTAACTGCTTCCATTCTCAGACAGAAAGCCCAATATTTTACTTATTTGTTTATTTATCAGCACAAATACAACACAAATGTAACAAAAGGCAACAGTAAAATATTGGGTTTTCTGTCTGGATGGTCTCTTGTGACGAGCCGATGGACAGGGAATGGAAGCAGTTAGCTTCCTCCCATAATTGGGGCATACCAGGGGTTGTGACACTATATATATATGAGATGTTTGAACCCAGATGACACACGGCCTAAGGAAAGATGGAATGTTTATTTTTGTAATTGAAAAATAATAAAACTCTTTAAAAAAAAGAGAAACTGCCAAACAGCCTAATCAAAGAACCCTAAAGACCACTCTCACCTACACTGACACAACAAGCCACTAGAAGACGGGTGTCACACTCATATTGTCATGGTGGTGACATGTGACGTATCGCCAAACTCAACAAAAAATTAGGTATCAGTTCTGCCGAGCCAGTGCCGAACTGGCTAAATCCCACCATTGTCTACCGGAAAACAATCAACCTCGGAGAGCACCAAAGAAACCCCCGATGATCAATTTAGCGAATCACTTCCTGCTCCCATGTTTAATTAATAGACGTTCATCCCTGGCGCCCTTCCAATTGGTTCTTGTGCCAGGAAAGACACACTGAGGCTCTTTGAAGAATTTCCTTTATTGTTCCTCATCTAGAGGCAGAAAACTTGCCAAACTAAAGCAGATTACGTGCATCGTAAAATATATATTCAGGGAACTATTAGGGAGGAGCTGCCTTCACCCTCTTTCTCCCACGCAAACTACATTTCGCTGTCTCTTGCTCCTCTGGAATGCATCCTCCCCTCCCTCCCTCCCTCCCTCCCTCGTGGGAATCCAGACTACATTCCATCACACTTACTTACTTCTACAGTTCCTCAGAAGTGCTGAGCCAAAGTAACCAGGTTTACAGAACTGGCAGTTTGGCCCGTGAGTGTTGTGTAAGCATTTTAAACACTCTCCAGTGTCCTTGTTGCAAGATTCTGGGTCTGCCACATCCGTGTTGTTATTGCAAGAACAAGGAAGACATTTGCCGGTGGGTACACCTGGATTTCCATGAAATCCACTGGAGCAGTTATCACAGCGGTCACCTATGAATGTGAAAGTCATATACAATTACAATCAATTACCGTATTTTTCAGAGTATAAGATGCACCTTTTTCCCCCCAAAAAGAGGGTGAAAATTTGGGTGCATCTTATACACTGAATGTAGCCACCCCCATCAGAGGCCAAAAAAGCGAGGCATGGAAGCAGCTATGGCCTCTGGCAATCCCTGCAGCCTGGAACAGCTGATTGGAGGTATTCCGGCAGGCCGATCCACCTGCCAATCAGCGGTGCTGAATCAGGCTCCAATAAGTGCTGAAGCTGACCTGGCTGGTTAGAGGTTGCAGCAGCAATCACATTCAGAAAGCACAGTAACTGATTCAGCAGGATTCAAAATAATAATAATATGCAATACATTACCAAAAGCAGGTTTTCCAAGGTAGCAGTAAATACAAACAAAACACAAGCAG
>NC_045547.1:79899277-79939277 GCF_009769535.1 Thamnophis elegans
GGGTCGCTGGAACCAGTAGTGACCCAGGTCCGCCACCCCACCCCAAACCAGTTCTCCCACGGGGCCGCCATCTTGATTTTCCGTTCTGCACATGCGTGGAACAATTGTAATTGCACAAATGTAATATCGTTGGTTTTTTTAAACATTTTGTGCATGGGCAGACCTATTTTTGGGCAAATGCGCACACGCGCAAAATTTTTGCTTGCACCGAAACAGCAGTAATGCCGGGAGCAACCCACCACCTCTGGCGCATACACTCATATTTGTGAACTGGTGGGGAAGTATAGTCCCTGACATAGACCGTTACTTACCAAGGCAACCTTGGGGTCCGAAGCTGTGACTTCCGGCGGCACATTTATCGCAACAGCGTCCTACAACATTGGGTTTGCATTGGCACTGGCCTCCAAGTTTTGTGCAGTGGGAATTTAAAGAACCTTGTGGGTGACACCTGCAGGCTGTCAGGAGGAATACATGTCATTGAAGATGCCAAAGTAGAGAAAAAGGAAGAATAGTCAAATTCCAGAGGTATCGGTAGTCCTATTCAGTGACTGTTTCAAGTTACAACGGGACTGAAAAAAGTGACAGTACAATGGTGGGATTCAATTTTTTTTTGCTACTGGTTCTGTGGGCGTGGCTTGGTGGGCATGGCATGGCTTGGTAGGCATGGCTTGGTGGGTGTGGCAGGGGAATGATACTGCAAAATTCCCATTTCCTCCCAATGAGCTGGGACTTGGGAGGCAGAGAATGGATGGAGGTGTGGCCTATCAGAGGTGGTATTTACCGGTTCTCCGAATTACTCAAAATTTCCGCTACGGGTTCTCCAGAACTGGTCAGAACCTGCTGAAAAACACCTCTGGAACAGCTGAAGCCTGTTCCCGATGTGCACATGCGCAGAGCTGCCAGGAGACGGGAACAGTTAAGGAACAAAGGCCGACTCTGGAGTAAAGGCACAGGTGGATGGTGAATGGCCCCTCCCAGAGGGAATAAAGAGGAGCAAAAGGGGAATGGAGTTTGCAGGAGACAATTAGTTCAATCCATTAGAGTGAAGATCTGTTCTTGATTTCTTGCCAAATAATTGCTTCTACAGCGTGGAGTTTGGAAGATATCGGCTTGGCAGCTCTCCAAGCCTGATAAAGGCCTGTAGTTTTGAAATCTCTTGAAAAACTGTTGGCCGGGACTTTGCTGGAGAGGAATTCCCTTTAACTTAAATACAAGAGGTTTTATCGGGACAAGGAGTCGGCTTCTAGATCAGAACAGTTGCCATGGTTATAATTCACTTTTTAAAATGCCGTTGTAACTTTGAACGTTCACCAAAGGGACTCTTGTAAGTCAATGACTACCTGTACAGGTGTATAAAATATGTGGATAACACCATCGAGGAGATACACTATTTCAACAGGTAGAAGACAAGGACTTACGGACGGCGCCATTGTGAATCCGGGCAGACAAACTCGCAATGAGTTTTGCACAGGTTTCTGGTAAGATGTGAGGCCCGATATCTGAGGCACTCTCTACACAGTGATACTGCTGGAACTCCTCCAAATCATTTTGATCGCATAGGTTTTCCACGGAAGCGATGGCAGGAAGGAGTCCGATCTACAATTTTAAAAAAAATTATTAATTTTCTACTATTACATTTATTTCGTGCTTAATAGCCAACAACATGCAATGCAGCCACGCGAGCGATTGTGGGTGCACCTAGGTACACCCCCCGGGGAAGGTCCTTCTCTGTAGCTGCTCCGGCCCTATGGAACGATCTCCCCATTGAGATCCGGACCCTTACTACCCTTCTGGCCTTCCGCAAAGCGACCAAGACCTGGCTGTTCCGGCAGGCCTGGGGCTGTTGAATTGGTTCCACCACAAAACCGCGGTAGACTAAAGCGCGCTCGACGAAAGCGCGTATGTGACGTCATCACAGCGCGACGAAAACATCGCGCTGTGAGCGGTAAATTTAAAATTAAAGCGAAAACCTTACCCTAACCCCCCCAAACCTAACCCTAAACCTAACCCTTAACCTAACCCTAAACCTAACCCTAAACCTAACCCTTAACCTAACGCTAAACCTAACGCTAACCCTTAACCTAACCCTAAACTTAACCCTAACACTTAACGTAACCCTAAACCTAACCCTAACCCTTAACCTAACCCTAACCCTAACCCTAAACCTAACCCTTACCTTTATGTGAATCGGCTTGCTTTAATTTAATTTTAATTTTAATTTAATTATTTTTTTTTTCGTCGCGCTGCTGATGACGTCAGGTACGCGCTTTAATCGGGCGCGCTTTAGTGGACCGCGGTTTTGACGGGTCACGGTTGAATTATCCAGCCCCATCCTAAGTTATGAATGTTGTTGAATTTTTAAATTGTTGTCTTTTATTTTTATATCCCCCCTTCCCTTTTTATTTGTAAGCCACTCTGAGTCTTCCGAGAGTGGGCAGCATACAAGTTAATTAAATAAATAAATAAATAAATAAACAAACAAACATAACTTTCTACTAAATTTGAAAACAGAAGACAAACATGCTAGAGAAACAGTGATACAGTGGTCAAAAAAAAAACTTTGGACGTAATATGGAACTAGAGAAACGGGAAAGAAATTGCAAGTTAACAATGGCAACTTCATATTTAAAAAAAAATACTTATATAAAATGTTTTTCAGATGGCATCGACTGACTACCTGCCGGGTTAGCCAAAACGTTCAAAATATGTCTAGTAAATGTTGGACCCGTGTTGCAACTCAAAAAACGAAATAAGGGCAGGCTTACTGAAGCAATGGATGTAAATCTCTGGCATTTTTCATGTTTGAACTAACCGTGAAAAAAGAAATAAACTCTCGATTCAAAGCAGAATTGTGGTGGCGTGTTCGCATTGCTATTTTTAGCGTTTTTGAATTTTTTACAACGGGGCCCGGTTTCAAAATTACGACGGTTGCAGGGTTCGTGCAGTCATTCGACCCCCCAGGGATGTATTGTTTTTAGCGCTTGAAAGAAATGGATGGTCGTAAGGCTGACGGTTTGTATATCTGCATCATTATTGCAAATCATCACCACCACAGTGACTATTCAAAGTTACAATGGCACTGGAAAAAGTGACTTACGACCATTCTTCACACTTACAACCTTTGCAAAATCCCCATGGCCGTGTGATCAAAATTCATACCCTTGGCAACTGACTCATATTTATGACGGCTGCAGCGCCCGGGTGGTGGTGGTCATATGACCTTCTTTTATGACCTTCTGACAAGCGAAATCAATGGAGAAGCCATATCCACTTCACAGCTGGATTACGAACTTATGGACTGCATTGATTCACTTAACAACGGTGGCAGGGAAGGTCGTGAAATGGGGCAAAACTCATTTAACAAATGTCTCGTGCAGCATCGGAAATTTTGGGCCCCATTGCGGTCGTTACTCAAGGACTGCCTGTATAACTATTGGGATATTTAAAGGAGCCGAGGTGGCGCAGTGGTTAGGGTGCAGTACTGCAGGCTACTTCAGCTGACTGTTATCTGCAGTTTAGCGGTTCTAATCTCACTGGCTCAAGGTTGACTCAGCTTTCCATCCTTCCAAGGTGGGTGAAATGAGGACCCAGACTGTGGGGGCGACTCTGACTCTGTAAACCGCTTAGAGCGGGCTGAAAGCCCTATGAAGCGGT
Organism: Thamnophis elegans; assembly: GCF_009769535.1. Classification (NCBI taxonomy): domain Eukaryota; kingdom Metazoa; phylum Chordata; class Lepidosauria; order Squamata; family Natricidae; genus Thamnophis; species Thamnophis elegans. Next base: position 79,902,932 of record NC_045547.1, read on the forward strand.
ATATAAGTCTAACTGCTATTGCTATTGCTATAAATCGATAGATGACAGAAAGCATTCAGTTCCCCTCCTAAATCCATGAGCTCAAACAGAAAACAAAAATTATTATCCTATCATTGCCACTTACTGAATCAACCAATATGGAGGATCGGGACTTGGGTTCAGGATCCGACGTCTTGGAAAAATAGACATCTACAAAATATTCCGTCTTTGGTTGCAAGCATATTGGGGTAGATAGCAACTGAATTCTGTCGGAAAGAATCAATACATCACTTAGGGATTTAAAAATGCAGTTCTTCTGGTTTTAGGATTAATTAAAAGCAGTGGGAAATGTCTATGTTCATGTATTGCAACTATTAGCCACGGTGGCGCAGTGGTTAGAGTGCAGTACTGCAGGCTAAATGTCGCGCATGTGTGCACTCATCAGGGTCGTGTTCTGGAAAAGCCGAACTTCCGGGTTCTACCACGCATGGGCGCCCGACGATCAGTTGGCTGGGGCGCATGCACAGGCCGGTTTTCGGCACTGCCCTGCGCGCAAAGGGATCGCGCGCTGGAAAAGCCAAACTTCCGGGTTCTGGCGCATATGCATACCCAACAATCAGCTGACTGGCGTGCATGCACACACCGGTTTTCGGCACTGCCATGTGAGCGAAGGACAGCTAATCGTCTCGAAACCCGGAAGACAAACAGACAAGGCCGCGCGTGTCGGGCAACATGCCTTTGTATGCCACTTTGAGCACGCTTCACCATTATGGCTCTATTCTATGTCTGTGTCTACATTAGTGGTTAAAATTGTGGAAACCTTTTGTGAAAAGTGTATTTTTGAGGTTTGATGGCTAATAACACCACTTTTTTTTTTTTTAGTTATTTTTAGTAGCCCCATAAAATTACATATCAATGGAAAGATAATTTAATCAGGAATGTAATGCAACAAGGCTTGTTCAATTATCTGCATTCTATGAAAAGTTATAGCCAAATATACCCGGCAATAAAACCCACTTAATAGAAGCAATCATTCAATCTTGGTTTCACATTATAACAGCTGCAGAACTAAAAGACTTGGTTCACTCCCTGGGAAGGCTGTGATTCGTGGTAAAGGTTACCCAATTGTTCTGCCCCCCCTCTGTCTGGTAATGAACACAGACACAGGCTTAGCTGTTTGCCACTCTTTATTCACAGCAATTATAATCCTGTTGGCTGAAAGCCCAGACACGACTCACTGGCAAGACGTTGGCAGCAACCCAGACTCCAACAGACATGGGAACACAAGGCAGACCAGACAAGGAGTTCTCCAGATTACTACGAACTGTTGTGTCCTGCAAAAGGACTCCTCCCAAAGTCTCTTCTTATATACTCTCTTGGGAGGGGCCAAGCCACAACCACCTGGGCTTGATTATCTCTTCTGAGTCTGTCTCCGTAACTGCTGCCTCCGTTTCTCTGCCCTCCGTTGCCTGGCGTCAGGGACAAACTCCCTTTGATCTTGCCCACTGCTCCATGCCTCAGGCACCTCCTGGTGGCCAACTAGCCTCTCTGGTCCCTGCTCTGAGTCTGAACCCTGCCCAGGGTCCTCCACATCTTCCATAGCAGACTCATAGGGGTCCTCGCTATCAGAGTCCATCGGCAGCTCAACCAACTAAGTATTAACTGGCATGGTGATAATATTAGTACATCTCGTTTTTTCTACATGTTTCACTTTTCTTCTTTATAACTTGCGGCGTTGTCGCCACACTGGAGGGCTGCTCATGTGTCCTTGCCTAATCAAAAGGAAAACACCAGACGAAATTCCTCGGGATGAGCTAAAGCTTCGAATGATCATCGAAGGGCTCTTTTATTAGAAAAAGTTAGTTACAGCGTCATCAAAAAGGAGCGTATCAAAAGGCATATATAATCACACATGGCACAAGTAAACTAATGAAAAATCACAGCATTCTACAAATAAACCAATAGAAAATCACATCATGGCAAAGGGTGGGCAAAGGGGGAACAGAAGGTTAAAAGCTGCATGGCATTGGGAGGGGGAGAGGGGGAATAGAAAGTTACAGCACAGCATAGGGGGAGAAAGGGCAGGTGTGGGAGTAGCTGGCTCACATAGTTCTTGTTACATGAGGCTGCATAGTGAGTTATGACCGTTAGGCCAGAAAGATGTTTCTGGCGCGATGTTTTTGCATCCCTGTGTATGTGTGTTTCAGACAGCAGAAACTGCCCTGCACACAAACACCCGGAATGAATTCCAACAATAACTGCTCTTCTAATAGCAAATCCTTCATAAAAGTTCTTGCATTACATTCTTGATTAAATGACCTTTCCATTGATATATAATTTTATGGCACTACTAAAGAAAAGTGGTGTTATTAGCCATCAAACCTCAAAAATACTGTACACTGTCCCCAAGAGGTTTCCCCAATTTTGGCCACTACTGTATGTCTATATCTATTTCATTCACTTTAATTTTTTAAAAACGGAATTCCAGACCTCCTTGTGGATGGCAGATCAAGGAACCGTGGTTCTTCCAGAGCGACTTGGTTCTTGCAGGGTTCGCTTCCTACAGGACCAGAAGACTTAACAATAATGGTTGCTCCCCAGTCAGCTGAAGCCTGGATGTTTGGTTGAGAAAAAAAACAAGAACAACAAGATTCAAACAAAGTGTAAATATTTCTAATTTTATGAGCGGTGTTAACAAGAGCATATGGAGTCATTGGACCAGGAAATGAAACAGCTGCTCAACAGAGGTTTTCTTTGCAAATAAGTGTTCTCTGGGCCAGTTCAATGCTAAGGTAAAGCTAAAGGTTCCCCTCGCACATACGTGCTAGTCGTTCCTGTCTCTAGGGGGCGGTGCTCAGCGTTTCAAAGCCGAAGAGCCAGCACTGTCCAAAGCAGTAGCAATAGCAGTTAGACTTATATACCGCTTCATAGGGCTTCCAGCCCTCTCTAAGCGGTTTACAGAGTCAGCATATTGCCCCCAACAACAATCCGGGTCCTCATTTTACCCACCTCGGAAGGATGGAAGGCTGAGTCAACCCTGAGCCAGTGAGATTTGAACAGCCAAACTGCAGAACTGCAGTCAGCTGAAGTAGCTTGCAGTGCTGCATTTAACCATGCGCCACCTCGGCTCCGTGGTCATGTGGCCTGCATGACTAAATGCTGAAGGAACACGGAACGCTGTTACCTTCCCACCAAAGGTGGTTCCTATTTTTCTACTTGCATTTTTGACGTGCTTTCGAACGGTTAGGTTGGCAGAAGCTGGGACAAGTCACAGGAGCTCACTCTGTTGTGTAGCACTAGGGATTCAAACTGCTGAACTGCCGACCTTCAGATCGACAAGCTCAACATCTTAGCCACTGAACCACCATGTCCATTCAGCCACCGCGTCCCTTCAGTTAATACTACCCCCCTTCCAAAAAAATTTTTTTGCCAAGACAACCAATGTGCACACATCTCCCACATGCTCCCTGCACATGTGCGGCAGACACAGAGCCAGAAATCAGCTGGCCAGCAGGAGGCATGTGCGCCAATGGTGGGTTCCAAGCGGTATGGCCGGGTACAGCCATACCAGTAGTAGCCGGGAGCAGCGGCCATTGTACCGGTACGGTGGCTCGTTTGGCCCACCTGCCTGCCCGTGTTCCGTAGTTGTTTATAACGCAACCAGCCAATTGCACATGTGTGCACAGCATATGGCACTTGTGCAACCTCCACCGAACAGCTGTGTGTCGCAGGGCGGTGGTGATGCACAGTGCGCATGCCTGACTAGGACACCCGGCCCCGTGCGCAGAATACTGGTCGCAACAGGACCCGGAACCCACAACTGGCACATGCATGCACGGTGGAGCTGAACTGGAACGACGGCTCATGTGCCCACAGAGAACTCTATGCGCCACCTGTAGCATGTGTGCCATAGATTTGTCGTCACAGCACGAGAGCAAACTGGCTCTCTATACGATCGCTACACTGCTTAAATTCTTATTCCATTGAGATGAATGTTCACACTCTAATCAATGGTGACACAAAATTACACTATTTGCACGCCTCGCATCCGAAGGCCTTTCGTTTCAAAGGGATCATTCTTGGATTGTAGTCTAGGCGAAGATCAGTGGTGGGATTCAAATAATTTAACAACCGTTTCTCTGCCCTAATGACTATCTGGGTAGGTGGGGCTCGGTGGTCATGTGACTGGGTGGGCTTCGCCAACTCAATGTCACTCAGGTCGATGAGCGCTTCGCCTTAGCTGTTACAATGTAATAAGGGTTAACCGGAGAGGCAGTTTCTGTAAGCAGGGCAATAAAGATTAGGCTAAAAACAACACCAGAATGTTTCCTTCCTGCCTTCCTTACAGGATTAGCCCTGTAAAGTGGGAAAAAACAAAAGGAGATTTCTTCCAACAACCGGTTCTCCGAACTACTTAGAAAGTTACCAACCGGTTCTCCCGAATAGGTGCGAACCGGCTGAATCCCACCACTGGCGAAGATCTTTGGATCCATAATACAGAGGGTGGAAAATGGAATAAACACGACAGTCGGGGTAAATCCAGAAGTTTAGACTTTTAAAAACATTTCATAAGTCCAAGTACTTTACTTATTCCAGAGTCCTTATTTTTGGTCTGGATCTCTACTAAAACAAAATGATTAGGCATATCAATAATTACCTCTGGCTCATAACGGATGATGGCGTTAAAGTCCATCAGAAAGGGAATGTTGTCGATGGAAAAACGTAACCCAGCTTTGCTTTCCACGCGCACAAAACCCAGCCCTGACCACGTCACGGGTTTTCCAGGGATGACCTCTTTAATCACAATATTCAGAGACGGGTTTCTGCTGAATGGAACCGGATTCTGAAAGATGTTTTTTTTAATTAAAAAAACAACAACTTTATTCCAGTAGCCAAGGGCATCCAAATACGCTGGCAGAATAAGCATTATGCTTTTTCATCTCTCGGCTACCACCTCTTCTGATTTTGGCTTCCCCAGCAGCACGAAGCCTCGTCCTCGTCCCAATAAACTCCCTTTATTTAATTTACAGTGCAGCAAAGTCTTTTCTCTCTCACAGCCTTTCAAGATAGTTCCCAATTACCGACCTTTATCAGGCTTGGAGAATGGACAGGCCGATATCTTTCAGATGCCGCAATACTTGGCAAGAATGCAGGAATGAACTAATTGTCTCCTGCAAACGCCACTCCCCTTTTGCTCCTCTTTTATTTCCTCTGGGAGAGGCCATTCACCGTCCACCTATGGCCTTATTCCCAAGTTGACCCGTGTTCTTTAGCTGTTCCCTTCCTCTGGCAACTCTGCGCATGTGCACACTGGGAACAGGCTCCAGCTGTTCCTCTGCCTCACTGATGTCTGACTCTGAAGGCAGCTGATAACTGATCTATGGCTCTGGCCCCCTTTCTGCCTCCGACACAGAGCCCTCATCAGAGCCTTCCCCAGACTTCAGGACTGGCCCATGTTCCTCCCCAACCCTCCTCACTGTCCGAATCTGCTGCCAGCTCCTCTGCCCGCTGGTGGGTCACAACACCACCTTCCAAACATATTGGTTTGGAATAAAAAGTCTAATCAATAATAATACTTTTTAAAAATTAAGAAAAATATTAATTTACTTGTCCAGCGGTCAACTTTCTGTTGCCCCTTTTCTTCATCTTCTTCAAGACAATTTTCCCATTTTCAATTGTGAAGTCGTAGCCTCGTTGCTGAAAATAGACATCACAGCGTGGCTTGGATGTTGGTTGAGCCTTATCAAATATATATCGAAATGATAACAGGATCAGAATCTGAGAGTTAGTGGTAGAAATACATTCCCTGCAATCGTACTGTGAATAACTGGGCAAGCATGGCAAGGGCAGAATTTTAAACCGTCTGTCGAATTCCCTGTAGAAATGGAGCTTTCCGCCATTTCGAACAACAGATTTAAAGGGAGGAAAGTAAAACTTCTCCGTTTTCAGAAGTTATTAGGCTAATGAAAAGAAGTAAAAACCACAAAGAGAAAGAAGACACACTTCTTTCAGTAGGCCGGATTGGGAAAAGCTACTCTAAATGTGCCACAAATATGTATTTTTCTTTCTTATGAATTTTAATCGGGCTACAGTTGGGACGACCGAATGGAGCTCAGCGTTTGCTGGCCGGATGCCCTTCCTGAGGCCTACACCGAGTTCACAGCAGATATTTTCTCTTTGCGCTCTAATAGAGAAACATTGGCTGATGCCTAGGATTCAACTCACAACCTTCTGAGTGATAGGCAAGCAGTGGTGGAATTCAAATAATTTAACAACCGGTTCACCAGCCAGGTAGGCTGCTGTGGGAGCCTATCCCAACCCTCCACCTCCACCACACATGTGGGACGAGCCTCCCGTGATGGCCAACCTGAACCGGATGTTAAATCACACCCACCCACCCACCCTATCAAAGTGGATCCTGGGTGCTGCGCTGCAATGGAGAAATGAGAAATGGAGTGGCTGGCACAGAGGTGGGATTCACAGAGGTTTACTACCAGTTCGCAAATGTGAGCATGCATGTCAGAGGTGAGTTCCTACCGGTTTGGACTAGTTCGGCTGAGTAGATAGTAACTCGGCCAGCCACGCCCCCAAACCAGTTCTATTGGCGGCAACCATCTTGATTTTCGCTTCTGCGCATGCAGAATTTTTTTGTGTGCGCTGAACCGTCAGTAATGCCGGTAGCAACCCACCCCTGGTGCTCATGCACACGCTTGTGTCACGCATACTCTCACGTCGTGCACATGCTTGCATCGTGCACATTCTTGCCTTCCGCGCATACCCACAGCCTCAAAAATGAGGCTATATAGGACATCATGTAGCCAGGACAGGCGGGCAGACATCATGTAGACGCAGGTCGTCACTACTGGTTTGCCTGAACTGGTCCGAACCGGCTGAATATCATCTCTGGGCTGGCACGAGGGAAGGAGGAGGAGCAGGGAGAAGAACGAGGGAAAGCGGCCGCTTCCTTCCCTCATGACGGCTGCTCTGTTGCCCGTTTCTCCATTGCAGCAAAGCACAGCACCCACGATCCACTTTGATAGCTGAGGTGGGCAGCAGTGGTGGGATTCAGCCGGCTCGCACCTATTCGGGGGAACCGGTTGTTAACTTTCTAAGCAGTTCAGAGAACCGGTTGTTGGAAGAACTCTCCTTTTGTTTTTTTCCACTTTACAGGACTAATCCTGTAAGGAAGGCAGGAAGGAAACATTCTGGTGTTGTTTCTAGCCTCATCCCTATTGTCCTGCTTACAGAAACTGCCTCTCCGTTAACCCTTATTACATTGTAACACCGAAGGCGAAGTGCCCATCGACATGAGTAATGTTGAGTTGGCCACGCCCACCCAGTCACATGACCACCGATCCCCGCCTACCCAGCTGGTCATCAGGGCAGAGAACCGGTTGTTAAATTATTTGAATCCCACCACTGGTGGGTAATTTTACAACCAGTTCGTCTGAACCGGTGCGAATCAGCTGAATCCCACCACTGGAGATGAGCGTCTTCACTTCTCAACCACCACGCCACTGCTGCCAGCCACAAATAAATAAAGTACACTCATTTCTTTTTCCCATAATTTTAGTTTCCCATCTTGTCTCTGCTTCCCGCGAGTCCAGAAAGGGCTATTCTACACGTTAATCTGCATTATTTGTAACCCAGTACAAATGCATTAAAATACCAAGGGCAGAGGTCCAGGGAGAGGCGTTGAATCTTCAGCTTCGTAGATATAATAATCTAAAGGTAAAAAAAAGTAGCCTGCAGCTGGGTCTCCACATTGTCTGCCTACTATATTAGATCGGCAATCACACTGTCCATCAGTAAGTGCACACCTAGGAAGAAACAACAGTGGAAAATAAATTGTGAGAAGAAGCTAAAGGAGACTAAACTAGGACTTTGAAATAGCTTTCTGTTCTGTCCCCCCTTCACGGCTTGTTAACAAACGCCAGGCAGACAAACTTAAAAGGACTTTTCTTTATCAGTTCTCGGCTCCGACTGGCTTCGAGCCCAAAAATAACATAAATACCAGATAACGGAATGAAAACAACTCTTTTTTACGGCAACACAATTTGAACAAAATGAAAGCAAAACACTTCTTCCAAAGTCTCTGTGAATCAGGGTTACAGAAATACAGAGCACTTCTTCCAAAGTCTCTATGAATCAGGGTTACAAAAATACAAAGCACTTATCAAAGTGAATCTTACATACACCACGACTGATGATCAAACAATGTTGAACGAACCAAGGAACGTTGACTCCTGCAACTAGGGCGTGGCACCATCCGTCCTTTTATCCCCAGAATATGCCCCTAACGAGCCCCAGCTGCATAATGAATCTTGTATCCCAAAAAGACTCACAGAAGACATCTGCTGAGTCACAACAGTTTTCTAACCAATTCTGGGCAGTCCTCGACTTACGACCACAATTGAGCCAAACATTTGCTGTTGTTAAGACATTTGTTAAGTGAGCTTTGCCCCCTTTTATGACCTTTCTTGCCACCATTGTTAAGTGAACCATAACCACAGTTGATGATTAAGTGAATCTGGCTTCCCCATTGATTTTGCTTATCAAAAGGTCCCAAAAGATAATCACACAGCAATCACATAATCACACAGCCAGGTGTGGGATTTGGAGGTTCTCTGAACTGGCCATAACGTTAGTTATGGGTTCACCCATCCCTGGGTCCAACACTCAAGAAATAAAAGAATTGCTTTCTTTTAAAGATGAATCTCTAATACTTCTCTTATTTTCCAGGGGACTGTTAGGTTATTTTCTTTTTCTAAATATTGTGAAGGAGCTAAGATAGAAGCTTACGAATTATTGTAGGCACCACCAATGTCACAGTCACACGGGGAGCATCCGTATACGTGACTTCCAAGACCCCAGTATCCGTCCTACAATGGAAAAGAAATGAAATGGAGCGTGTGAATTCAATTAAAAACACCCAGGTGGTCCTCAACGTACGACCACAATTGAGCCCAACTTTTCTGTCGCTAACTGAGAGACATTTGTTCAGTGAGTTTTGCCCCATTTTTACGGCGTTTCTTGCCAGGATGGTTGTGAGCTCTGCCTGATTTTACGACCTTTCTTGCCGCAGATGTTAAATGATTCCCTTGCAGTTGTTGAGTTAATAACAGGGTTGTTAAGTGAATCTGGCTTCCCCACTGACTTAGCTTATCAGAAGGTCGCAAAAGGGTATCACGTGCCCCTCCCCGGGACACTGCAAACGTCATAAATACGAGGCAGTTGCCAAGCATCACATGACGCAGGGACACTGCAATGGTCGTAAGTGTGAAAAATGGTCATGAATCACTTTTTTCAGTGCCGTTGTAACGTCCAACGGTCACTAACCAAACTGTTGTAAGTTGAGGACTACCTGCAGAGGTGGGTTCCTACCTATTCGGTCTGGGGTGGACAAATAGGTAGTAATTCCAGCGGTGCCATCTTTATTTTCTGTTCTGCACATGCGCAGAACAATCTTCCTTTAAAAAAATGTGTAATTTGTATTCATTTTTTAATGTGCACTTGCGTGGATTGTTTTAAATGAAAATAGCAATAGCAATAGCAGTTCGACTTATATACCGCTTCATAGGGCTTTCAGCCCTCTCTAAGCGGTTTACAGAGTCAGCATATATCGCCCCCAACAATCCGGGTCCTCATTTTACCCACCTCGGAAGGATGGAAGGCTGAGTCAACCCTGGGCCGGTGAGATTTGAACCGCCGAACTGCAATCAGCTGAAGTAGCCTGCAGTGCTGCATTTAACCACTGCGCCACCTCGGCTCTTCTATGCACGTGGAGCAATTTTTATTTTTTTACTACCAAACTGGTAATAATGGCGGCCGGAACTCACCCTTGACTATATATTGACTCTGATATTTGGATTAAAAAATGGAGAAAATAAAGGGAACACTTTGCCCTAAGCAAGAAACTCTACTTGAAAAACTTCTCAATACATACCAGACAGTCTTCACAACGTTGTCCAGTGACAAATTCCTGGCACACACACTTTCCAGATTCTGGGTTGCAGACAGAGAAAGGCAAACTCCCCGCTGAGTGACACCTGCAAGCTGAAAAGACAGAATTCCAGACCGCCATTTGGGTGAGAAATGGATGGCAGCAGAAATGCCCTGATGTCCAGGGATATGCAACCTTAAACACTCAAAGAGCCATTTGGACCTGTTTCCCACACAAAAGGAAACACCGGGAGTCACAAAACCTAGGTGGGAGTGGTCAGCTCAATGTCACTCCCACCCAGTCACATGACTCCCCAGCATGGGTCTCCATCTCTCTTTCTCTCCCTCCCTCCCTCTTTCTCTCTCTCTCCATCTCTCTCTCTCTCTCCATCTCTCTCTCTCTCTCTCTCTCTCTCTCTCTCTCCCCATCATTTTTTCATTTCTCTCTCTTTCTCCTCTTTTCTCTCTCTCATCTGGGCTGAGATCACAGTGGCAGCAACGGCGACTCCTCCTCCTGCTGCCACTACTGTGCGCTCAGGTGTATAGTCATTCGCGCTGCACAGAAGAGCTGGAACTCTTCCCTCCCTGCATCCAGCCGCTGCAGCTCCTCCCTGTTCTTCTACTTACTGAGCCAACATGAAGGGGACCTCGGCTGCCTGTGAAGGATGTGGAATCGGAGAGGCTCGCACCTTCTTGGGGCATGTGACTATGTCGGGTAGTGGTAGGTTGCAGGCGGTATGCTCCGGTACGGATGTCCCGGTGCCTGCCCGGAGCACTGGGTACAGTTCCGGTACAGTGCTCCAGAGGGCCCACCTGCTCGCCTGAGCTCCTTACCTGTATTTCAGCTCTTCGGTGTTTCTGCGCACACACATGGAGCATGGCGCCTGCGCAACACTCCACTCAGCAGCTGGAGCGTCGCAAGAGGTAAGTACGTATGCATTCATGTGGTGCACATCAGGCCCCATTGCAACCGTTTCGGTTGCAATGGGATCCGGATCCCATAACTGATGTTGGGCCAGTGTCTCGAGGCGGAGAGCAGGTCGCTCTCTGGGTTGTCAGGGAGCTGCAGAAGAGGGGTCAAAAAGCCACATGCGGCTCTGGAGCCACATGTGGCTCCGGAGCTGCAGGTTGCTGACACCCAGGTTAGTCAAAACTATATAACAATACCAAAGAAATGATAGAATTTCAAGACGGGCAACTAATATTTTGAAATACAACTCATTCGTGTGGGTTTTTTTCACCCTGACTTAAGTCTACAAGACCTGAGCCATGAGAAAATGAAAGAAAAATCCGTACGCTGACAGCCGAGGGGATCGCTTCCATTGATTCCATAGTAGTGTGGCTTGCACTTGTCACAACGGACTCCTTCAACGTTGGCTTTGCAACGACACTGGCCAGCAATGGTTCCAAGGACAGGATCTGAATGATCCTGGCACAGCCCATCTTGCAGAGTGCCTTCTGGATCACAGTCACAAGCTAGAGACAGGCAGACAAATACTGATATACTAGGGTACAAGGGAACAACGCAACGTTTGGAAATGTCACCCCAATTGATACGAGTCGAGTTCAACATAGCAAGTCCTACGAGTTGTCTGAATCCCACCCTCTGGATTATTTATCTCACCAGCGCTTCACACTTACGGATACACGCGTGAGGGTCCACCATGGCCTTCTGGGGATCCTGATAAAAAAAAGGCTTGCACCGTCCACAGTGTTGCCCCATTGTGTTGTGCCGACAGTCTTCGCAAACTCCGCCCCTGGTACGGTTGTTAGCAAGGTACACCGCCATATCAAAGTGGCAGCTCTCCGAATGACCATTGCAGTCACATTCTGAAAGAGAAAACAAAGGTAACGGGGCCCTCGCACACCAATAAGAACCAGATGCATCTATTCTATTCTATTCTATTCTATTCTACCATTCCAATTTTCTACTCTGGTGTATTCTACTCTACTCTACTCCACTGCACTCCATTGCAATTTTCTAATCTATTCTATTCCATTCTGTTCTGTTCTCTTCCATTCCAATTTTCTATTCTGTTTTGTTCTGTTCCATTTTAATGTTCTATTCTATTCTATTCTACTCTACCATTTCATTCCAATTTTCTACTCTACTCTACACTACTCCATTGAAATTTTCTATTTTATTTCATTCTGTTCTCTTCCATTCCAATTTTCTGTTCTGTTTTGTTCTATTCCATTTCAATGCTCTGTTCTATACTGTTCTGTTCTGTTCTATTCTATTCGCAGCTGTTGCTTTAATATGTTTACACCACCCAGAGTCACAATTGTGAGTTAGGCATCAATATAAATAATTTAAATAAAATACAGGTAGCCCCCAGTTGACGATTGTAATTGGGACCAGAAACTCCACTGCTCTGAGATGTGGTCACAAACTGTAATGAAGAGTTACTAGTACCGCAGTTCTGATTGCGGTTGTTAGGCATGATGTTATCCAATCACCCTTTACAACTTCCTTCCGCCTTCTCTACGGATTTTGCTTGTTGGAAGCCAGCAGTGAAGGTTGCAAATGGCGGTCACGTGACTGTGGGATGCTGCAACATCATAATTGTGAGCCAGTTGCTAAGCACCCGAATCACAATTACAGGACCGGGGCACACTGCGATGTTTGCAACTTAAGCGGCCTTAAATCTCCTCGTTCAGCACTCTTGTATCATCAAACAGTCACTCAATGAACGATTGTTAACGGAGGACTACCTGTTGAATGAAATTTCAATTGAACTGTAGGAGATGACCAGGCTGAAGGGTCAAACACGTCATGAGTCAACACATCATGAGTCCTGCGCATCCACAAGAGTTCTAAATCTAGCCCTGAATTCCTTTCTATTCTTATCTCTCTTGACTGTTAGTTGGTCAGATTCATTTCCCTTGACTGTTAGTTGGTCAGATTCTTGTAGAGAGCTTAAGCTTGCAATAAACCTTTATGCTGATTTGAACTGCCTGAATCTCCTGATTTCCCCGGCACTTGTCACTGCCATGGCAATGGAGATTCAGCAGGATGGTGGGCGATTACATTATCCACAAATCTGATAAAAATTAAGCCAATCACTGGAGTACTTTGGCAAGCATTTTCCTGGGATCCTTCAGCCGGCCTCCAAGGGACATCATTGTAGAAATCTTTGCATCGTTCACAGGACAAACCATCTGTGTTGTGTTCACAAAGGCAGTTTCCGTGGACCTGAAACACATTTGGACGCAAGAATGGCAGTTAAAATTTATTATGGTAACCTTATTGCTACTCCAATATCTATTTACCAATTACACTTAGGAATATTTGTCAGGTGGGAAGAATCAGGATGACACATTAAATTCCAGCTTAGCTGATTTATTCCAGCTAAGCCTAAGAATCTAGTCAATTAATGGTCAGCACTAAATGTGTCCTAGATAAGACAGTGGAATTCAAGAGTGGTTTGATTTTGACCGTTTGTGGCAACATAACAATTCTAGGCTAAATCCTCTCTTGACTCCACCCTCTGTGATCGGTTTCTTCTTCTACACTCTTGCTGCCATGTTTCCGTGGTGCTCAAAGGAGTTGTCAGGGTTCCTCAAAAGAAATCCAGTTATTTATTAGGAGCTTCATGTCGGCACGGTCCAAGTGAAGCCAATTCTGACCCCACGTAATTTACGTAATTTACCCCCAAGGTGTGTCATCAATCACATTCTCCAAGGAAGCAATTGGTTGCAGAGATCACTCCCCTCCGGCCGCTGTGGGAAACCGCGGAGAGGGCCTTGACAGAGATATGGCTGGAATGTGCTTTTGTTTTGACTGACCTGCTGCCTCACTGCAGCCCCAAAGTTCGTTTTCCCAGTCACCCCTGCCTATGGCAACTCAAGAGCAGGCCAGGGATGATTTGCGAGTTGACGGAGTCTTCTGGAAAGAGAACTCTTTCGACTCACCATCCCAGGCTCATGGAAGACGTCCCCTCGGAGATTTTCTCCAGGTCCACAGTGGCCGGCGTGGCCATTGCACATGCAGCTCCCATGCACAACCATTTCATAAAGCGCGTAGTAGTATTTTCCCAGAAGATTCTGTTCCTTTTTTCCAAGTAAAGTATCTCCCAACATGTGAAGCTTTGTAAAGTTGACTCTTAGATTTGTAAAAGCCACCAGCTCTGCGATGAAAATTTGGGGAAATGTGAAATTGCTCAAAATAATATCCATAATGGCAGACATAATATTATATCCATATGTTATTATATATGATGTGGGGGGGGGGGAGCCCTCATCCCTAACCTGTCAAGCTCTTAACTCTCTCAGTTGAGTTTTTGTATAGTTCTTAGTAATATTTTAACTTTGTGTGGTTTAAATTTTTTAAAAATCTTTTTAACTATTTTTAAAATTTGTTTTATAACCTGTAAACCACCCAGAGTCATCTTGTAACCTTGGAATTAATCTGGGCTGATCTGATTACGGGCGGAGAGGTGCTGGAGTCCTTTTTCTTCTTTTTTGGGCTGGTTGATCATCTCTTTTTCATAGTCTGTAGAGGTTGTTAAGGTGACACATAATGGCTATGTGTCCAGACAAAGAGAAAAAGCTCTTATGGCGAACCTATGGCATGCAGAGCCCTTTCTGTGGGCACGCAAGCCGCCGTCGCCCCAGCTCAGCTCCACTGCGTGTGTGTGTGCGCCTCCCACCAGCCTGCTGATTTTTGGATCTCTGATATGCAGGGGAAGGGACACATGGGGGAGGCTTGTGCGCATGCACGGGGAGCAAGGGGGACATGCCCACATGCAGGGGGGCAGGGGGGACAGCAGAAGGGTACGGCACCACCCATGGCCCGTTTTTGGTCCCAGGAGGCTACAGGGCAGGTCTATTAGGCCCAAAACGGGGCATCGGCAGAGGTGGGTTCCAACTGGTTCGCACTGGTTTGGTGGAACCGCTAGTGGAAATGGCAACTGGGTCTCCAAACCGGTAAGGACGGCATGCTCGCCACGCCCCCAAACCGGTTTTCTGGTGTCTTTTTTTTTGTTTGTTAAAATGTTTTAATTTTCCATTTTTCATTTTCATACAATCACATATATACTGTGCATAACCGGGGCCATACAACATTAAACAATAATCACAGCAGTTCCTCTTGTCAGCAATACCCCCAGAAATATAAATAAGATAATACTCAAACTCAAATAGAAACCCAATATACCTCTTCCGCTCTCCATACACCTCTTTCTTCCGCCCCCCTCCAACTTACTATCTTCCCTCCATCATTCCCCTCTACCCTACTTCCCCTCCCCCTCTACCACTCCTCTCTCCCAGTCCCCTCCCTCCCTTCCTTCTCACCCTCCCTCCCATCCTCTCTCCCGTCCCTCTCTACCCCTCTTCCTTCTATCCCACTCCTCCTCCCCTTGGTGTATTTCTACTATATGTCAATGTATTCAGCTTGTCCTATTTTTGGGTGTCTTTTTTTAATGTTCTGCACATGTGCAGACCTATTCATAGGCAAGTGCATGCGCGCGGAGCATGGCTCCGGCGTGCGCATGCGCAAAATTGCACATGTACCAACCTGGCAGTAATGCCAGTAGAAATCCATCCCTGGGCGTGAGTGAGGGTTGTCATGCATGCATTGCATGATGGGTGGGGGCTTTCGGCAGGTGACGACAAAAAGAAATTCCTCGGCATTTAACGCCAATGTTAACTTCAGACCAGTGGTGAGTTTCAAATTTTTTTAGAACCTATTCTGTAGGGGTGGCCTGTTTTGTGGGAGTGGCTTGGCGGTCATGTCACCTGGTGGGCGTCGCCAAATTGGAAAATGTGGTGAAACTCACTTAACAGCGTTCTTGCTTAGCAACCAAAATTTTGGGCTCAATTGTGTTCATAAATTCCCCTCCTTCCTTCTCTTTGAGAAGACCTCCGTTTTCAAGCTGCTTGTGAAAGAGGAGGAAAGGGGCAGAGGGAGGCTTTTCAGGAGGCCCCAGAGCAGTGCGTTCCAGTACTGGGCCTCCGGAAGAACGGATACTAGGAGGCACGCTAAATTTCACCAACCGGTACGCCCGAACCGGTACGTACCGGCTGAAACCCACCCCAACAATCAAGTAAACCAGTGGTCCCCAACCTTTTTATCGCCGCGGACCAGTCAGACGAGCCTCCCTCGGCCTTCCGGACCGGCGGGTGGGAAGGCGGCCATCCTGGGCGCGCGTTCCGCAGGGCGGGGGGGGGCTTCCTTCACGCCAAGGCCGACAGCCCGTGAGGCCGCCCCGCCTCCTCCTCCTCGGCCGCCGGGGGAAGGGAGGGGGAACCGACCCCGCGATCCGCTCGCTCGGGCAGCCCTTTTTCCTCGCTGCAGTTCGGCGGGGGAAAAAGATGGCCCTGTGTCCTACTTCGGGCGGGCGGGCGGCTGGCGCGGCGGAGGCCGGCTGCTTCCGAGGGGGTGGGCCTCCGCGCCGCGCTCCATGAAGGGAAGAGGGGGAGAAGGCGGGCTGTGGCCGAAGGGCCCCCGAGAGCCCCGCCGGCCTGACACAAAAAGCGCTTCGGCGGAGCGGCGGGGGGGAGGGGCGGGAGGCAGGTGACACTCCAGGAGGGGGGGCAGAGCTGCGCCGCGAGTCTTACGTAAAGCCCCCCCTCCCCGCCTCGGCGGAGGAAAACATCTCCCACCTGGGTGGGGCTGCGCGCGAAGCGCCTCTCGGAACGGCGAAGCTCCCCAAGTTCCCCCGAAACGGCCGCGCTGCGCCCCTCCCCCCCGCAACCTTAGTTTCTCCTTGGGAGGAAAATGCAGCGCCGCCGCCCCCTCCTGCCCCCCCTCGTCATTCCACGGGGCAGGCGGGCCGGGTGAGTCCGCGGACAAAGTTTCGTCTCCCAGGCAGCCTCCGCCAGCAGCATCCCAAGTTCGGGCCGAGGCCGCCGCCGCCGCCCCCTCCCTCCCGGGGCGAGCAGAGCAAGAGGGCGGGGGGGGGAGATCGGGCCTCCCCTCGCCCCCCCAGCCCCGCACATCTGGGGCGGCGGGGGGGCAGAGAAAGGGCGCGTTCATGAGGACTACAAAGTTGCAAATATGGCCCCCGGCCGCTGCAGCGATCATGGCCCCCGGCCGCTGCGCGGCCCGGTGCCAGGTACTCCACGGCCCGGCACCGGTCCGCGGACCGGGGGTTGGGGACCACTGAAGTAAACAATCCCCCAATCAAGAAAATGGCAAAGAACTAACAGTAATCAGCCCAAGCAAAGAATTTCTTAAGACCGCTCCCACCCAGACGGACAGGCAAGACCCCAGAATATAAACTGACAGCAAGCACTCCACTCCTTACTAGCACTGATGATGTTACCTAGTTGGGTCATGAAACGTCTGCAAGAAAACAACCAAGCTCAGAGAGCATCAAGGACACCACAGTCCTCCTCCTCCTCCTCCTCCTCCTCCTCCTCCTCCTCCTCCTCCTCCTCCTCCTCCTCCTCCTCCTTTCCACACCCTATTCCCTTCTAGCATTGATGATGTTACCTAATTGGGTAATGAAATGTCTGCAAGAAAACAGCCAAGCTCAGAGAGCACCAATGGCCCCACAGTCGTCGTCCTCCTCCTCCTCCCCCTCCCCCTCCTCCTCCTCCTCCTCCATCATTCCACAAGCCCTTCTCCCTTCTAACACTGATGATGTTACCTAGTTGGGTCATGAAACGTCTGCAAGAAAACAAGCATGCTCAGAGAGCACCGAGGCCCCCTCACTTTATTAACAATTGTGTTACACCACTGAGCTACCAGATGGACCAAAGCAAAGAAGAATGGGTGAAGGACCGTTCAAATCTGAACTATTCCTACCTTGGATGTGCGGAGCGTAAGAATTTTCTATTTCAAAAGTGGGGTCCAGAACTTTGAAAATAACCTGTCAAAATCCGAAACGACAATGATAAGCGCATGAAAAGATTGATCGGAAATGCACTCCTTGCCAATGCAGGTAGTCCTCGGCGTGCAACCACAACGGAGCCCAAAACGGATGTTGTTAAGTGAGACCTTTGTTAAGTGAGTTTGGCCCCACCTTGCGATCTTTCTTGCCACGGTTGTTAAATGAATCACTGCAGTTGATAAGTTAGCAGCTCGGCTGTTAAGTGAAATTGGGCTTCCCCATGGACTTCACATGATCACATGGCCTTGGGACACAGCAACGGTCGTAAATATGAGCCCATTGCCAAGTGTTTCATCACGTGATCATGGGAAGGCTGCAATGGTCGTAACTGTGAAAACCAGTTCCTTTTTCCAGTGCCATTGTAACTTTGAATGGTCACGAAGCGAACTGTTGTAAGTCGAGGACTACCTGTACTTAACTACGGCATGAACCATAAGAACTAGCAGTTTTCTGACTTCAAGAAAATTTGAACAGTGTTGTACATAATGATGCTTGTCATTGCACGGAGAATCAAAATCATTAAAGTGAAACTATGTCAGGGCTGAAATCCAGCAGGTTCTGGAAAACCGGTAGTGGAAATTTTGAGTAGTTCCGAGAACCGGCAAATGCCACCTCTAGCTGGCCCCAGAGTGGGGAGGGAATGGAGATTTTGCAGTATCCTTCCCCTGGAGTGGGAAGGGAAGGGAGATTTTGCAGTATCCTTCCACTGGAGTGGGGAGGGAATGGAGATTTTGCAGTATCCTTTCCCTGGAATGGGGAGGGAATGGAGATTTTGCAGTATCCTTTCCCTGGAATGGGGAGGGAATGGAGATTTTGCAGTATCCTTTCCCTGGAATGGGGAGGGAATGGAGATTTTGCAGTATCCTTTCCCTGGAATGGGGAGGGAATGGAGATTTTGCAGTATCCTTTCCCTGGAGTGGGGAGGGAATGGAGATTTTGCAGTATCCTTTCCCTGGAGTGGGGAGGGAATGGAGATTTTGCAGTATCCTTCCCCTGGAGTGGGAAGGGAATGGAGATTTTGCAGTATCCTTTCCCTGGAGTGGGAAGGGAATGGAGATTTTGCAGTATCCTTCCCCTGGAATTTGGTGGGAATGGAGATTTTGCAGTATCCTTCCCCTGGAATGAGGTAGGAATGGAGATTTTGCAGTATCCTTCCCCTGGAATGAGGTAGGAATGGAGATTTGGCAATATCCTTCCCCTGGAGTGGGAAGGGAATGGAGATTTTGCAGTATCCTTTCCCTGGAGTGGGGAGGGAATGGAGATTTTGCAGTATCCTTCCCCTGGAATTTGGTGGGAATGGAGATTTTGCAGTATCCTTCTTCTGTAATGAGGTAGGAATGGAGATTTTGCAGTATCCTTCCCCTGGAATGAGGTAGGAATGGAGATTTGGCAATATCCTTCCCCTGGAATGAGGTAGGAATGGAGATTTTGCAGTATCCTTCCCCTGGAGTGGGGAGGGAATGGAGATTTTACAGTATCCTTCCCCTGCCACGCCCACCAAGCCACACCACGCCCACCAAGCCACACCCACAGAACCAGTAGTAAAAAAAACCCTGAATTTCACCACTGAACTATATACATACTTCCCCTTCAGTTGACGGTTCGATATCTGAATATTTGGAGTCACAAACAACGTCTCCAACCGTTTTGGGTGGCCTTGAAGGAATGTCGGGAAAAGACGCAGCACAGTTTTGTGCAAAATATCTGTAGACCTTCCAGGTTTGACCGTAATCTGCGGATCGTTCTACCAACATGGCGGCAGGACGAAAAGTCTACAAGAGATACACACACACCGTCAGATTGTATGACCACAAAACAACGACAACTACATAGCCCATTGCTATTTTAATACATGATCAGGAAAAGCGAAGTAGATACCGTGGGATTACCATTTAAGGCTCTTTTGTAGTTGTTAAGTGAACCTGGTCTCCTCATTGACTTTCTTTGTCAGAAGGTCTCAGGAGCAGATCATGTGACTACGGGACGCTGCAGCCGTCATAAATATTCTGAGTCAGTGGCCAAGCGGCTGAATTTTGATCAGGTGACCACGGGGATGCTACAACAGTCTTAAGTGTGACCCATTATTCTGCTATGCATTTTCTATGGTGGGAAAATGGGAGTGGGGATTGTAGGGAGTTAGATGATATGTAGCCATAACAACATTCTTTCGAGAAAGCCAAGGTCATCCTTTGTCTCTGCACCTTTGCACCTGACCGGAACTGGATGGGTGGAAGCTGCCAGCATGGCAGTGGGAGATTGGACCATGTGATGTACTTGTGGATGTGGGGTGCAAGATCTTGAACTTTCAACTGGGTGGGGAAAACCGGGAAGCTTTCAGATTCTGGTTTTCCCAGATGTGCCAACATGGCTCTCTTCATCAATTGGAACTTTGAGCAATAGTTTTTCCTTGGACTCTGATTTACTTTTGGATGCTATTTGGAACCCTGACACAATGTCGAGTCTCAACAAGATAAAAGCTGACACAACCTGAATGTAGCCTACTCTAAATAATTACCAGGCGATTAAATAATTCAAATGCTGTTTTTTTGGTACCTTGAAAATCAGAATAAGATGACTGAACTGAAACATGTTTTCCAAATCCAGTTGAATGCTGACATGGTTGACACCTGCAAATTAATAGACCAGATCCAGTTAATAGGAAAATGAACAAAAACAGAATATATATATATATATATATATATATATATATATATATATATATATATATATATATATATATATATATTGCCAACAGTAAAAATATTGGGTTTCTGCCTGGATGGTCTCTTGTGACGAGCCGATGGACAGAGAGTGGAAGCAGTGAGCTTCCTCCCATATTTGGGCATACCAGGGGTTGTAACACTTAATACATACCTATCTCCCTGGCTCAGCTGATAACGGAGAAGGACCTTGTGGCTTAGTGATTAACACATCTGCCTAAGATGTAATACAGCACAGGTTCGAATCCCAGTAAGGGTATGGCTAGCTGATGAAAGCTAAGTAGCTTGAAATAGATCTATACTAGTCTCCCTTTATTTATTTATCAGCACAAATATAACACAAAATGTGTAACAAAGGCAACAGTAAAAATATTGGGTTTCTGTCGTGATGATCTCTTGTGATGAGCCGATTGACAGATAATGGAAGCTGTTAGCTTCCTCCTTGAATTTAGGCGGAGGTGAGTTGCTCCCGGTTCCGCCCAGTTCGGCCAAACTGGTAGGGGAATTCAGGCCTGGGTCGCGGAACCGGCAGCAACCCAGGCCTGCCACTCCCCCGAACCGGTTCCTTTGCCGCCACTGGGCCACCGCCATTTTGGATTTTAGTGACTGCATGTGCGCAGTTCACTGTAAATTGTTCTGCGCATGCAACAAAGAACAATTTACATTGAACACCGTGCACATTGCGTGCGAGTTGCGAATCGGTAGTAAAACTGGCAGCAACCCACCCCTGTGTTTAGGGTCTATCTTATAGAAACCCCTTCAAGGATATATTTTATTTTCAAAATAAAATGGCCAGAGTTTTGTTTGGTTGTGTTGAATAATTTTAGAACCGGACATGGCTACAAACAAGTATTAACTTTTCTGACCATACCACCCCGAGACAGGAATTTGCCACTTCGCTTGTGAAATTGTCAGATGGAAAAGTTGAACAAATAAACAGCCAAAGCAAAGGGGCGGAAGAAATAAAACCGGCTGAAGCCACTCACCGTTTTCAGATTGCCACCACTTCTTTCGATCGCGTTCCGAACGGGCGACCACGTTTTCGATAAAGTGGCTGTCGGTTTGGAACAGCGGGTGATAGGGATGCCTGGAATCGCAGGTGAAACATTTCTTCTTATCCTAGGAAAAGGATAGACACGAACACATCTCTTCTGTTGATCTTATTTGGGGATTCAGGCGGCGATAATTTCTTAGCGGTCTGATGGATTTCAATTCCACACACACACACACACACCCCTTTGTGTCAACCACCCAAGGTGGTTTTGGCAAACAGCAGACATCAAGAAGGAAGAGGAGCTGACAGAAAAGTTATTTGCACACGCCCTGTGCTTTTCACGCTCACCCGCTTCATTGCTCTTAGAAGTGAGAAGGGAGCAATTGCCTCATTCTCGGGATTTGATGGAGATGAAAGATTATTTCACCTCACAATCGTAAACCTCCGGTGTCTCTGTCTATTCTCTTTCCAGGAAAGTCTCATCAAGGAGGGAGAAAGCAGAACTACTGTAACTCCAAAATTCAAGGCCAAATGTTTGGGAATAGCCAACTGAAGCTCCTAAGAGAGATGTGCCTTACAGATTAACAGAGTTGGGACCTTGTAGGCCATCTAGTCCAACCCCCCCCCAATCCAAGCAGGAGACCCTACACCCTTTCTGACGGAGGGCAGTCCAGTCTCTTCTTGAAAGCCTCCAGGGAGGAAGCTCCCACAACTTCTGAAGGCAACTTCTGTTCCATGGGTTGATTGTTCTCACTGTCAGAAAGTTCCTCCTTATTTCTAGGTTGAATCTCTCCTTGTTCAGTTTCCACCCATTGCTCCTTGTCTGGATTTCGGGTGCCTTCTTAGATTTATTCCAAATTAGGGGAATGATTGATAGGAAAGAACCCAGTGCAAACTAGATGCCAAGACTTTTGGGTGATCGGAAGTCGGTAAGATCTAACGTGGTCATCAGAAGGGCAAATTGATCTCTGTCACCTTCTACAGAACATAGAAATAACAGAGTTGGAAGGGACCTTATACGATTCCAGACAAATGCTTGTCCAATCTCTTCTTGAAAGCCCCCAGTGATGGAGCATCCACAGATGTACGGTACCTACATGAGGGCATTGCCATCACAAAAGGATGGAACTTCATTTACCGCTCTCCATAAACCGGGGTTGCCAAATTCAATTTCATTGCGGGCTGCATAAGGACTCTGTTTGATCTGGGGAGAGGGGGAGACAGGGACAGATGGGCGTGGTGATGGTGGGTGTGGCCAGCTTGACATCACTCGTGTCAGAGGTGCCCGTGGTGGCCCGAATGCTCTGCCAGCGAAAATGGGCTCCGGAGCTCCGTTTTCAGCCGCGACAGTCTCCTGCAGCCCTCTGCCAGCGAAAACGGAGCATGGGAGGGACACACATAGCCCTTCCGAGCTCCGTTTTCACGGGCAGTGGCACCGTGGGCCAGTCCTTCACTGTTTCCAGGGGAGTCCCGTGGCCCAGATCTAAGCAACCCACAGACTGGATCCAGCCCTCAGGCCTTCAGTTTGACACCCCTGCTATAGACAATCAACATGCCATCCTATTGCATTTTTACTAAGTCAGAATATCTTGGTATGGCATGCCATGCGGTTCCACCACAAAACTGCGAAGCCCTTATCCGCGCCGACATAAGTGCGGAGGGCAAATCCGCGCCGTCCGAAGCGCTAAGGAAAAACGCGACCCTACCGCGATGACATAACCGCGGAGGGCAAATCCGCGCCTTCCGAAGCACTCAGCACCCTAAACCTAACCCTAAACCTAACCCTAAACCTAACCTTAAACCTAACCCTAAACCTAACCCTAAACCTAACCCTAAACCTAACCCTAAACCTAACCCTAAACCTAACCCTAAAGCAAACCCCTAAACCTAATCCTAACCCTTACCTTAATTTAAATCAGCTTTCTGCCGCCACGCTGTTTTAAAGGGCCCTTCAGTCGCCGCGCTGTTGTCGCGGCGGTGATGACGCGCGGTGATGATGTCGCGGCTTTAGCGACGCGGTTTTATCACCGCTATTTTGACGAGCGCGGTTTTGCCGTGCCACGATGCCATGCATCACCCTAAGCCAAAATAGGGTTAGACTGATCACATGGCATGGATTAAGCTATTGGGGGGGGGGGTGTCTCTTTATTTTGCCTTGGTAGATTGTGCAAATTCAGCCAAATATGGTTTGCTCAAAAAAAAAAAGAAAAACCTACACTCCACAGCTTAAGAAATCCGTGGTATTGCATTACATCTGAAGCCAATCACAAAGGTTTCTTCTCAAATTAGCTTAAAACCCTCTGTGGGTTTCCTTGGGACTAAAGGGTGCTTTAATTCAATGGGTCTAAAGAGTTGAGAGGCAACAGGAACAGGTGCAGCTGTGGTCTGGAACACTTTATGTCCACCTGGCCTTAAGCAAGTACTGTAAACGTTTGTGTGAAACTGGTACAGCAATATTTCTAGTTCTAATTTGAGAACAAACAGAAGGGAAGGAGGAGGAGGAGGAGGAGGAGGTGGGGGGGGAACAGGGGGGAGGGGGAGGAAGAAAGGGAAGAATAGAATAGAATAGAATAGAATAGAATAGAATAGAATAACAGGGAAGGGAGCTACAACATGTTTCGTTTTTTTTCCCCTGCCTTGTCCCTTGTCGTTTTTGTCCTTTTTTGCTTTATTTTTTTTCCCCTTTTTTATGCCTTTTCTTTTTGATTTTTTCTTTTCCCACTGGTGTGGGCAGGTATTGTTTAAGATTATTACTTTTATTAATATCTTTAAATAATAATTACAGTCAAATGAAAATGGATATATGATAATGCTTGAGTTAATATGAGTTATGTTTGTTGACCGTGGAGGAGATGTACCAAAGCTTGTCTGTAATCGATTGATACATTTTTTACAGATGTAAAGGGAAAAAAAAGAATAGAATAGAATAGAATAGAATAGAATAGAATAACAATTTGAAGGGAGAAGAAGGAGAGGAGGAGGAGGAGGAGGAGAGAATAGAATAATAGAATAGAATAGAATAGAATAGAATAACAATTTGAAGGGAGAAGAAGGAGAGGAGGAGGAGGAGGAGGAGAGAATAGAATAATAGAATAGAATAGAATAGAATAGAATAGAATAGAATAACAATTGGAAGGGAGAAGAAGGAGAGGAGGAGGAGGAGGAGGAGGAGGAGGAGGAGGAGGAGGAGGAGGAGGAGGAGGAGGAGGAGGAGGAGGAGGAGGAGGAGGAGGTGAACACAGTTGGAAGGGACCTTGGAGATCTTCTAGCCCATGCTCAAGCAGGAAACCCTATACCATTTCAGACAAATAGTTGTCCAATCTCTTGTTAAAAGCCTCCAGTGTAGAATAGAATGGAATGGAAGGGAACAGAATGGAACATAACGGAATGGAACGGAGCAGAACAGAATAGAAAATAGAATTGAATACTTTATTTGGCCAAGCGTGATTAGACGCACTAGGAATTTGTCTCTGTTGTAGAAGCTCTCTGTGTTCTGATCTTTCTCTCTTTTTTCTTCTTCTTCTTATTTTCTCCCTGTCTTTCTGGAAGAGTGAAAAGTTGAAAGCGATGACATATGTCTCAATGCAAGAGCTAAGGAGCAGCTCTCCCTTCAGGTCAGGCAGAGTTTAAAGAACTGAAATTCTTTTATGGCAAATTCAAAGCATCCACGAATGATGAATGTAATGTTTTGGCAATTACCAAACGTATGGATTCCTTAGGGACAAAGGAGCAGAAAACTGTTTAAGCAGTTCAGACTTGTGAAATATTTCTTAAATGAATCTCTATCAGTAGTTTCTGATTTATAAGTAAAGTTCAGCTTTATAGGTTAGCATCCTTACGATTGAGTAATCCTTAGAATTAGGCTTTATGATGGGTTAAGTAACTTACTGATCGCTAGATGTAGAAACGGGTGTAAAACTCTTGATTCTTCAAAATTTTGATTTTAAATTTTTATTTCTTGATTATCTCTGATTTCTATTAACAGGACCTCAAGTGTTAAAATAAATAATAAGGCTGATAATGGACATCCTTGTCTCACTCCTTTCCAAATTTTAAATTAAAAAAAGAGGAATATAAAGCACAGGCATTTGCAGACTGCATGGCATTTATCTTAGAGGAGCCATTAGAATCAGGAACCAAATTAATCCAAAAAAATAAATAAATAGAGGAATTTGGCAGAGTAACGGGACTCAAAATTAATAAGAATAAAACAAAGATCATCACAAAAAACCTCACCAAAAAACAAGAGCAAGAATTAGAGGAAATTATGGGAATGCAGATAGTAAAAAAAAAGGTAAAATATTTAGGAATTTGGCTGACAGGGAAATAGCAATAGCAATAGCAGTAGACTTATATACCGCTTCATAGGCCTTCAGGCCTCTCTAAGCGGTTTACAGAGAGTCAGCATATTGCCCCCAACAATCTGGGTCCTCATTTTACCCACCTCGGAAGGATGGAAGGCTGAGTCAACCCTGAGCCGGTGAGATTTGAACCGCTGACCTGCTGATCTAGCAGTAGCCTGCAGTGCTGCATTTAACCACTGCGCCACCTTGGCACATTGATATGACCACTGCTCAACAATCAAGGAAGATAACTATGAGAAAATGATACAGAAAATAAAAATAAAAAGATTTGGAAAATTGGGGGGGAAAGTGCAAATATTGTTAATGGGAAGAATTGCCAAAGTTAAAATGAGTGTCCTACCAAACATTTTGTTCTTATTTCAAGTGGTACGAGTTGATTCACCCAAGGTTCAGACTGGATCAGCTGCTGCAGGTTGCATCAATATGTAAGCAAGCCCAGTTTAAGAGCAGAGGTGGCGCAGTGGTTAGAGTGCAGTACTGCAGCCACTTCAGCTGACTGTTAGCTGCAGTTCGGCGGTTCAAATCTCACCGGCTCAGGGTTGACTCAGCCTTCCATCCTTCCGAGGTGGGTAAAATGAGGACCCAGACTGTGGGGGCAATATGCTGACTCTGTAAACCGCTTAGAGAGGGCTGAAAGCCCTATGAAGCGGTATATAAGTCTAACTGCTATTGCTACTGCTATTGCTATTAAAATGCTATTTAGAGCCAAGTTCCTAGAAAGACTGTGATGTAACTCAGGCCAATCAGCCTACAATTTAAGATCTGCCAAGAAAGTGTTTGTTTCCTAGGTTGATAGGTGTGGAAATATTAAATGATCAGGATCGGGAAGAAGCTTGAACAAAGTTTATTTCAATAGCAGAGAAGTTTTCTGCTTGTACAAGATCCCAAGCCCTCTTTTAAATCATTTTTGGTCGTCACGGTGTAAAAAAAAGATGTGGAGTCTCTAGAAAGAGTGCAGAGAAGAGCAACCAAGATGATTAGGGGACTGGAGCCCAAAACATATGAAGAACGGTTCCAGCAACTGGGTATGTTTAGCTTAATGAAAAGGAAGACTAGGGATGACATGATAGCAGAGTTCCAATATATCAGGGGTTGACACAAAGAAGAGGGAGTCAAACTGTTCTCCAAGGCACCTGAGAGTAGGACAAGAAGCAATGGGTGGAAACTAATCAAGGAGAGAAGCAACTTAGAACTAAGGAGAAATGTCCTGACAGTGAGAACAATCAATCAGCGGAACATGTCAGGGAGATTCTCAGTCATCCAAGTCATGGTTGTCCTAAAGGTGCTTTTTCAAGAGGCAACTAGACTTTCCATTTATTCATTGAAGATCTTTCTCTTCTCATCCAGGAAGCTTCCTCAGCTCCCTAATGAAACTTCTTGGTTGAGAACTTGGCTGAGAAGAAGCTTCTTGGATGAGAAATGAGAGGTCTTCAAAGAAAAACTGGCAAGTCCAGTAGCCTCTTCAAAAAGCTCCTTTGGGACAATCAGTGGAACCATCTGTAGATACTCCATCCCTGGAGGTCTTTAAGAAGAGATTGGACAACCATTTGTTCGGAATAGTACAGTGTCTCCTGCTTGAGCAGAGAGTTGGACGAGAAGACCTCCAAAGCAAAGGTGAAATTCAGCAGGTTCTGACAGGTTCTGGAGAACCGGTAGCGGAAATTTTGAATAGTTCGGAGAACTGGCAAATACCATCCCTGGCTGGCCCAGAGTGGGGTGCGAATGGAGATTTTACAGTATCCTCCCGCTGGAGTGAGGAGAGAAAGGAGATTTTGCAGTATCCTTTCCCTGGAGTGGGGAGGGAATGGAGATTTTGCAGTATCCTTCTCCTGGAGTGGGGAGGGAATGGAGATTTTGCAGTATCCTTCCCCTGGAGTGAGGAGGGAATGGAGGTTTTGCAGTATCCTTCCCCTGGAGTGGGGAGGGAATGGAGATTTTGCAGTTTCCTTCCCCTGGAGTGAGGAGGGAATGGAGATTTTGCAGTATCCTTCCCCTGGAGTGGGGAGGGAATGGAGATTTTGCAGTATCCTTCCCCTGGAGTGAGGAGGGAATGGAGATTTTGCAGTATCCTTCTCCTGGAGTGGGGAGGGAATGGAGATTTTGCAGTATCCTTCCCCTGGAGTGAGGAGGGAATGGAGGTTTTGCAGTATCCTTCTCCTGGAGTGGGGAGGGAATGGAGATTTTGCAGTTTCCTTCCCCTGGAGTGGGGAGGAAATGGAGATTTTTGCAGTATCCTTTCCCTGGAATGAGGTTGGAATGGAGATTTTGCAATATCCTTCCCCTGGAGTGGGGAGGGAATGGAGATTTTGCAGTATCCTTCTCTTGGAGTGGGAAGGAATGGAGATTTTGCAGTATCCTTCCCCTGGAGTGAGGAGGGAATGGCAATTTTGCAGTATCCTTCCCCTGTCACGCCCACCAAGCCATGCCCACAGAACCACTCCTCCCCAGCCCATTTTAACCCTATTATTTTAAGTTCTACATTTTTCTTCTGCTGCTTAGCCTTCAGTTGAAAATACAAGATCGAATTTCAGACAGAAGGAAATGGATGACAAATTCGGGATAGCTATCAGATGCTGTTTTATAGATATTCCAGTTATCTTCCTGGCATCACGATAAACTCACCGCGAGGTGCCCCACGATGCAATACTTCTGAGGGCCAAACAGTCCACAGGTAGACGAAGCAGTCAGCTGTTGGCTGCGCCCCACAAGCAGATCTCCCACCAATGGGTGACAAGCTCCCTGCCGACAGCTATTCCGACTGCTCAGAAGATCCGGGAGTAGTACTGAACACAAAATAAAGAAGAAACACGGTGTCAACTGTGCATCTGGCAAATCCAGAAAAAAAGATATCCCTGGGGACATTATTTTTTAACCAAGAGCATAAAACTTTACCGAATAAACCACATTGGCACAGAAGAAGCAAAACCAACTCTGGAGTTTCGCGCACAAAATCAAGCATAGTTAACTCCTCTTTTTTCTTATGGGCCACCTACGGGCCACAACATCCACCAATCACACATATTCATTTTGTTGTGCTGCCAGAACCCTCCTGATTTTTTTTTTGTCATCATTAGAGCCGAGGTGGCGCAGTGGTTAGAGTGCTGTACTGCAGGCTACTTCATCTGACTGCTAGTTCGGCAGTTCGGCTGTTCAAATCTCACCGGCTCAGGGTTGACTCAGCCTTCCATCCTTCCAAGGTGGGTAAAATGAGGACCCGGATTGTTGGGGGCAATATGCTGACTCTGTAAACCGCTTAGAGAGGGCTGAAAGTGTTATATAAGTGCTATTGGTAAGTGGGGAAGGAAGGAAGGAAGGAAGGAAGGAAGGAAGGAAGGAAGGAAGGAAGGAAGGAAGGAAGGAAGGAAGGAAGGAAGGAGCCGAGGTGGTGCAGTGGTTAGAATGCAGTACTGCAGGCCACTTCAGCTGACTGCTATCTGTAGTTCGGCGGTTCAAATCTCACCGGCTCAAGGTTGACTCAGCCTTCCATCCTTCCGAGGTGGGTAAAATGAGGACCTGGATTGTTGGGGGCGATATGCTGACTCTGTAAACCACTTAGAGAGGGCTGAAAGTGTTATATAAGTGCTATTGGTAAGTGGGGAAGGAAGGAAGGAAGGAAGGAAGGAAGGAAGGAAGGAAGGAAGGAAGGAAGGAGCCAAGGTGGTGCAGTGGTTAGAGTGCAGTACTGCAGGCCACTTCAGCTGACTGCTATCTGTAGTTCGGCGGTTCAAATCTCACCGGCTCAAGGTTGACTCAGCCTTCCATCCTTCCGAGGTGGGTAAAATGAGGACCCGGATTGTTGGGGGCAATATGCTGACTCTGTAAACTGCTTAGAGAGGGCTGAAAGCCCTATGAAGCAGTATATAAGTCTAACTGCTATTGCTATTGCTATTGCTATTGATTAACTCGACTCCTACAATGAGTTAGAGATGGGCAATCACATAGTATAGGGCGTGTAGTGAAAGATGAACATCTGGCTAGACCTTAGCGAGACTCGTATCAGATTTGCTAGCTAAAGCACTCATCATTGTATTGACTGGCTACCCACCAGTACAGTAGCGAAAATAAAATATACGAAATATGTTTGGGCATATTTGAAGTTCTTGAACTTACCAAAATTCAGAAGAGTTACCAGTGGAAACCACATCATGCAGATATACTGGGGTGATCACTTGAATATGAGCCAGCTGTGTGCAGAAGCAGCCAAAAAGGCCAATGCAATCCTGGGTTGTATAAACAGAGGGATAGAATCAAGATCACATGAAGGGTTAATACCACTTTATCAGGTCTTGAAGGTAAGGCCACACTTGGAACACGGCATCCAGTTTTGGTCACCACGATGTAGAAAAGATGTTGAGACTTTAGAAAGAGTGCAGAGAAGAGCAGCTAAGATGATCGAAGGCCCGGAGACTAAAACATATGAAGAACGTCTGCAGGATTTGGGTTTGGCTAGTCTAGAGAAAAGAAGGACTAGGGGTGACATGTATTCCAATATTTGAGGGGCCGAGGTGGCGCAGTGGTTAAATGCAGCACTACAGGCTACTTCAGCTGACTGCAGTTCTGCAGTTCGGCTGTTCAAATCTCATCGGCTCAAGGTTGACTCAGCCTTCCATCCTTCCGAGGTGGGTGAAATGAGGACCCGGATTGTTGTTGGGGGCAATATGCTGACTCTGTAAACCGCTTAGAGAGGGCTGAAAGCCCTATGAAGCGGTATATAAGTCTAACTGCTATTGCTATTGCTATTGCTATTGCCACAAAGAGGAGGGGGTCAAATTATTCTACAAAGCACCTGGGATGCAGGAGAAAAAACAATGGTTGGAAACTAACCAAGGAGAGAAGCAACCTGGAATGAGGGAGAAGTTTCCCCATCAGTGAGGACAATCAACCGGTGGAATAGCTTGCCTTTAGAAATCGTAGGCGGTCCATCACTGGAAGTTTTTAAGAGGAAACTAGATAGCCACTTATCTGAAATAGTATAGGTTCTCCTGCTTGAGTGGGGGACTGGACTAGAAGACCTCCAAGGTCCCTTCCAGCTCCTATTCTATTCCATTCCATTCCATTCTCTATTCATTCCATATTCTATTCTATTCTATTCTATTCTACTCGACTCAACTCAACTCAACTCAACTTGCCTCTATTCCATGTTCTGTTTTGTTCTGTTCTGTTCTATTCCATTCCATTCTCTATTCATTCCATATTCTATTCTATTCTATTTTCTATTCTATTCTACTCTATTCCATGTTCTATTCCATTCCATTCCATTCTCTATTCATTCCACTTTCTATTCTATTCTACTCTACTCTATTCCATGTTCTATTCTATTCTATTCCATTCCATTCTATTCCATTCCATTCTATTCCATTCTCTATTCATTCCATATTCTATTCTATTCTATTCCATTTTCTATTCTATTCTATTCTATTCTATTCTACTCTATTCCATTTTATGTTCTATTCTATTATATTCCATTCCATTCTCTATTCATTCCATTTTCTATTCTACTCTACTCTATTCCATGTTCTATTCTATTCTATTCCATTCCATTCTATTCCATTCCATTCTCTATTCATTCCATATTCTAATTCTATTCCATTTTCTATTCTATTCTACTCTACTCTATTCCATGTTCTGTTCTATTCTATTCTATTCTATTCCATTCCATTCTCTATTCATTCCATTTTCTATTCTATTCTACTCTACTCTATTCCATGTTCTATTCTATTCTATTCCATGTTCCATTCCATTCCATTCTCTATTCATTCCATATTCTGTTCTGTTCTGTTCTAAAGTCTTGCCTTCGCTTTGTTTTAGTTTCGGGGAAGAAAAGAAAAGCCCCCTTCATGTTAATGCTTCCCAAGATCAAAAATGATGTTTACATTCTACTCAAACTTAGTATGTCATGATTCAATTACAGATTAAACAGAAAAAGAACAAAACACCAATATTTCAATGTTCTGTAAACTCTCATTCCATGAAAACAATTCCATTCTCAAACAGATTATCTGAGGAAACGCCCTCAGTTCTGGAAATCTGTGTCTCACATGACATAACTGTTAGGCATTTATAAGTTTTATTTCTGTTTCGCTTATTTATGAATTACCAGTTGATGACCTGGGTATTTATTTATAGGGGGGGGAAGTTATTTTAAAAAAAACATCTGATGCATTAAAGAGATATACTTGAAATCATAAGGAAGTAAATGTCTCTTCAGGCGTGTGTAGACGTGAGACAATGAGAAAATAATTATGTGATTTTTTTGGATTAATACTCATCTCCTAAAGTCAATCGTTTCGAGAAGAATGTTTCCAGCTTTGTTTTGATATAGATATCAAGGAGAATGAGAGAAAATTCAGTATCAAATGACATAAATCCTTTGCGATAGTTTAGCTTTCTGTAACTTGATACCCTTCCACGCACGTTGGGCTAACTCCTAACACCTCCGGCTAACGTGGTGCTTGGATTACAATAACTGAAGTCCAGAGGAATTGAGAAGGCCCCCTGAGAAACCTGCACCAGAGCTGACCCTTCGTTGTTTCTGACCCGATGAGGGCATCATGTCCAATCACTTTTGAAAGTTCAGAGTCGAGCTTGAAACTATGGGTTTAGTGGTTTTTTAGAAGATGGTTTCCAAAGGCAGCTTACGACAACTCTATGTATTGCATGTTCTCAAAGGTTATGTTAAGCGATATCTCTAACAAGTAAGAATTCTCAAGGTAGCAAGATTTCCTTCCTTTCCACTTTTCCTCCCTCCCTCCTTCCCACTTTCCTTTCCTTTACTCTTCCTTCCCACCTTCCCAATTTGTCTCCCTCCTCCTTTCCTTCTTTTCTTTCTTTCCTTTCCTTCACACTCCTTCCTTCCCTCCTCCCTTTCCACTTTTCCTCCGTTCTCTCTCCCTCCTCCTTTCCTTTCCTCTCGCTCCTTCCTTCCTTCCCACCTTCCCAATTTTCCTTCCTCTCTCTTCCTCCCCCTTTCCTTTTCTTTCTTTCCTTTCCTTCACACTCCTTCCTTCCCACTTTTCCTCCCTTCTCCCTCCCCCTGTCCTCTCCTCTCACTCCTTCCTTCCCACCTTCCCAAATTTCCTCCTCTCTCCCTGCCCCTTTCCTTCTTTCCTTTCTTTATTACCTTTCTTTCACACTTCTTCCTTCACACTTTTCCTCCTTTCCTCCCCCTTTCCTTTTCCTTCCTTCTGTCCATCCTTTTCTTTCTTTTTCTTTCTTTCCTTCTTTCTTTCTTTTTCCTTTTCCCCTTTTCTCTTTTGACCCAGCACCATGTCGATGCCCACCACAACTTTAGCAAGCGAAATCTATCAACTGTAAAAACAATTTATTACTCTGCACTGTGAGCTAAGATTTACGTTAAGATCTCTGGTTCCTGATACATGGAAAGCAGCAACAGCAATGAACAGATTTCCCAGGTGTGCAGCCATCGGGCAGAGAACACCAGACAAGCCCTTATTCCTACCATCGTAGAATTCCCAACCACCTAAACCGTCTTACCTGGCCTTCGACTTATAAGCGATTCTGGAAACAGAACCAGCCAACTGAAAACAGAGAATTAAAGTCGTACCTCCGAGTTGGAAGGCAACAATGAGAATGTTTTCCCTTCGGGCACTTGGGTGTAGATGAAAATAGAGTTTAAAATCTGCCAAAAAGATGATTTGTTAAGCCGTGCTGCCTGATGCATTTGTAGTTGCAACGGAACCTGACGTTTGCCAAAAAAACCCACAAAAAAAACACAACCTCCTTGAGAGGCGAAATCCATCAAGGCATGTCCTTCGCTCTCAGACAAACAGCACCAATCCGTTTCTTGAACGGCAAAGGATATTGTGATAAAACCACATCGATATGTCTCCGCCAATGTGCCGCTGTTGATATTTCTCTCTCCGGGCATAATGAGAATATATCAGCTGAACAAAACTCCGCACTGGCAACAGGAAAGCATCCGGCCATTCAAACACTCTGCTAGTTGCATTCAGTTGCCCAGATTCTGCCCCACAATGGATTTTGGGGTCGTTAAAACAATGATGAATGTGCTGCTGTTACGGAAGGAGGACACCAAATGTAGGAAGCTACCACCATAGGTGGCCTTCTTAGCTCTGTGGTGGCCTACAACGCTGTGTATCTCCAACTCTCCTTCGTTTTATTAGCTACTGCATATTTGAGAGCGGTATGTTACATCTTACACTGTATTGATCTGAGGTTGTGGAAGGGGAAGATATGGAACATTTTAGCAGTATCCCCATGTTTATTGCAATGATCACAATGCATCTTTTATTAAGGTTTTATTTTATTATATAAAGCACAAAGATGAAAAGAAAAAAAAATAGGAAATTAAGGGAAGGAAGGGGAGCAGGGAAAGGGTTGAGAAAAAGAAGGAAAAGAGGACATTGACTCCCAAATCTTCTTAGCA
The DNA here is from genome assembly GCF_009769535.1 of Thamnophis elegans. Classification (NCBI taxonomy): domain Eukaryota; kingdom Metazoa; phylum Chordata; class Lepidosauria; order Squamata; family Natricidae; genus Thamnophis; species Thamnophis elegans. Next base: position 79,937,176 of record NC_045547.1, read on the forward strand.
CCGTACAAGACAAACGCACTTCCAACTGCAAATTTTTGCTTTTACACAATAATATAAAGATCACGGATTCACGGTGCATCTTTATTATCTGGATTAATGCACATGTCTCTGAGTTTGTGGGGAGGTGTAGCTACGTGTGTGCTATTTTGGGCCCCATTATAACTTTCCTCTTCAAGAAATACTGAGCAAATCCATTTATTTACAGTATTAAGGGGAAATAATAAATTATGACTGTACATTATACATTAAATGCCTTTATTTAATAAAAAAAATAATTTGTGTCATAATGTACGCCTTTCCTTTCTCTTCCTTCTATCTTTCCCTTTCCACTACTCTCCTTCCTTCTTCCTTCCTTCCTTCCCTCCCTTCTCTTCCTCCTTTCTTTCCTTATCTTCCTTCCTTCTCTTATTCTCTTTCTCATTCTCCTTCCTGTTGGCACAGTGGTTAGAGTTCCTTCCTTCCTTCCTTCCTTCCCTCCCTCCCTCCCTCCCTTCTCTTCCTCCTTTCTTTCTTTATCTTCCTTCCTTCTCTTATTCCCTCTTTCATTCTCCTTCCTATTGGCATAGTGGTTAGAGTTCCTTCCTTCCTTCCCTCCCTTCCCTTCCTCCTTTCTTTCCTTCCCTTCCTTCTCTTATTCTCTTTCTCATTCTCCTTCCTGTTGGCACAGTGGTTAGAGTGCCTTCCTTCCTTCCTTCCTTCTTCCCCATTCCTTTCAGTTCCTTCCCTTCCCTTCCTCCTTTCTTTCCTTATCTTCCTTCCTTCTCTTACTCTCTTTCTCATTCTCCTTCCTGTTGGCACAGTGGTTAGAGTGCCTTCCTTCCTTCCTTCCTTCCTTCCTTCCTTCCTTCCTTCCTTCCTTCCTTCCTTCTTCCCCTTGCCTTTCATTTCCTTCCCTTCTCTTCCTCCTTTCTTTCCTTATCTTCCTTCCTTCTCTTACTCTCTTTCTCATTCTCCTTCCTGTTGGCACAGTGGTTAGAGTGCTTTCCTTCCTTCCTTCCTTCCTTCTTCCCTTTTCCTTTCATTTCCTTCCCTTCTCTTCCTCCTTTCTTTCCTTATCTTCCTTCCTTTCTTATTCTCCTTCCTGTTGGCACAGTGGTTAGAGTGCCTCCCTCCCTCCCTCCTTTTTTCCTTTCCTTCCTTCTTTCCTTCCTTCTTTCCTTCCCCCCTCCCTCCCTCTTCTTTCCATTTTTCCTTCTGATGTACAACTTCCACCCTGTCTTCCCCAGACCCTCCATTGAAGTATAGCAAGCCCAGTGGCATATGCTATCAGCTCTCATCTCCGTCTCTGCAAGAAGCAATGCGGCTTCCAATTTTAATGCGCAATCATGGGGTTTCAATAAAGGGGCGTTTTAAAGAGCAATTTCTTTTCCTCGTCGATTCCAAGCGCGATCTCGTTGCAAAGAAACGTGGAAGGGCTTCCCACATCTCACCGTCCAAAGGGCACGATGGCCTCCAACCTTAGGAAAAACAGAACTGCTCGACATAAATCACTGCAAGTAATGGAGAAGGACAGCGTGTGGTTACAAGAAGAAAAGAATATCTTTCCTTAGAATCTGAACTGTGAACTATGGTAGTTTGGAAGAACCAAGGACTCCACCTGATGTCAAAGATCAGGTTCCTACTTGTTCACGGGTAAAAAAACAATATCTGGAAGGCTGAGGGAACGCGGTTCACGCATATTAAGACCATAAACCAATGCTACTGCTTTATGGAGAAGCAAAATGTTTTGCTTCTATTACAGTGAGTCCTCGGCTTACGACCTCAATGGAGGCCCAAAGTTTCTGTGGCCGAGCAAAACATTTGTGAAGCGGGTTTTGCCCCGTTCTACGACCTTCCTTGCCACCGCTGTTAAGGGAATCGGTGCCGTTGTTAAATCAGTCACGCCGTTGTTAAGTGAAACTGGCTTCTTCGTTGACGTCCCTCATCAGAAGGTCGCAAAAGGGAATCGCGTGACCTCCGGGGCACTGCCACCGCCATAAATATGAGTCGGTTGCCAAGCTGTTTGTTCACGTTCACCACGGGGACACTGCAACAGTCATAAGTGTGAAAAACGGTCGTAAGATTCGCTCAACAACCGTGTTACTAACCTAAAAACCGCGGTG